>NC_046381.1:29543093-29843093 GCF_011125445.2 Fundulus heteroclitus | reverse complement strand
AAAGTGACAGTTAACGACTCTGTTGCTTTCATTGTCCTCCCGGCCACAAATCTAAGTTCAGAAATAGAACCAATAAACGTGTAGCTACTCACTTATCGGAGCTGAATGCTTTCTTCTTCGCCGAATTCCCAGCGAACTTTTCTCCTTGTTTTTATTCCTCGCTCTTAGTGGCTCGGTTTGTTTCTATCCACTCCATTATTTCACCCTAGCGCCGACCGAAATCTTTCAAGATGTTACGCCTCGACGGGGCCGTCTGCCCCGAGGCAGAGAAAGTGCTTCGTCGGGGCGCTGACTTGGAAGCGGTTCGCATAGTTGGACAGCTCGTCGGCTCGGAGACGGGACCCCGCGCGACGCTGATCTGAGATCGGCGTTGTGTCGGCGTTTCGTTTCCGACGCCGCCCGCTCTGCGCGTTCATTGGTCAAATGGCAGTGGAGGCGGGCTTTATGGGAACGTATTCTTTTTTGATTGGCTGGTTTCACCATCGATCAACGTGACTCTCGAGCACGACTGTCGAGAAAACAACAAACCCATTGCAACATTGTAACAGGTTGTTTACAAACGATGCCGTTTAGCTCTCTGTGAGCATGTACCATTCCGAGTATTAATTACATGAATTCAACTTGAGGATTTTTTTTTTTACTTTTTTTAAAACGTGTGCAGCACTTTTATTATTTTAACTAGTCTGTCTACACATAACTTACTATTATATTATTATTTTAATAATGCACTAATAATAATAATAATAATAATTATTATTATTATTATTATTATTACTATTATTATTATTATTATTATTATTATTATTATTATTATTATTATTATTATTATTGTTATTATATAGCAATAAAAATAACCTTTATTTTTTTAAATGCTTTTACAGAATTTAATTGACTGCAGTTTTTAGCAGTTTTTGACGTTCAAGTTATAAAATCGTGAAACAACTTTGCCTAGAGGTTAAATGAGGAGAACATCCAACCGGTGGTCAAAAGCTAGCAAACGGCAGTGCTCTGGTTTTGGGCAATGTAGATCTGACCATTTTGATGACATTTTAAGCCTTATTTGGAATCTCTTTCCTCAGTTTAACGGTAACCTGGCAAGCCATATTGATAACGTGTGGCTCAATCGCTTTAGTTCTACACATTTGTGTTTGTGAACGCTCAAATATCGCGAGAAACTTGAGCAGGCAGCGTTCATTTAATGGAGTCCAGAGTAACATTTGTTCATATGTGCTCAATATTTGTTCAAAATATTTGATTTGTTTTATTCCAATATCTTTACACATTTTTTGCATATAGTTATCAAGAATACTACTACTACTAATAATAATAATAATAATAATAATTATTATTATTATTATTATTATTATTATTGTTGTTGTTGTTATTATAGCTGTTGTTATTATTATTTTCATCGTCATAATAATAATTGTATCATTAAGAACATTAATGATGGCTACAACTGACTATTAGGCTTATGGATAAATAAAATTATAAAATATCTCCCCCTAGAGGCCAAAAGTAAATACAACCCAACAGGTGGTCAGAAATGACGATGAGCAGTGACCTGATTAAATAGATGAATGGGTGGATGGATTAATGGATTCTAAAACATATTATCTGTTTCTATGGGTCCAGTGCCTTTGTGGGAAAAAAAAAGAAAAATCTATGTGAACAAGCTGCCGGAATGCGCTGACAATGGAAGAGCCCAGCCCCCCCCCCCCCCCCCCCCCCCCTCCATTCATGGCTCCTCGCGTTAGTGCATTGCCAACCAAAGTGCTGAAACATTTGTGTCTTTTGTCCTCAGCCTAGAATACTATGTGAGATACGTTGTCTGTGAACAATGGGAAACTGGCCTCGTTTGACACTTACGCGTTCTAAACGAGGTTGAATAGGTGAGAATTTAGGCTACAGGTGTATCAACATAGAGACGTGAAACACGGGTTCAGAAGGTGTGTATGACCTTTCTATCTGTCACATCCCCAAACGAAATATGGCGGAGTACGACTGCACAAAGACTTCATGGACAAGAAAAGACACATACAATGTGGCGCCTAGAAAACGCTCGGTCATGCAAACAGGGCGCTGCATTCATACAGATTTTTTTCCCCTTACAAGACTTACAGCAGACAATCTCGATGAACTGTTCACCTACGTGTTCTGGCGCCCAAAGCCAGATGTTTCTTCAAATTTTACTATTATTCCTGAAATACCTTCTGCTTTATTTAAGTAGTCCTACATTCTAACAAACATAACCTACTTATGTAAGGCGGGAGTATCAACTAGGGGGGTTATATATCGGGAATCCTACAGTCTTAATACGACAAAATGTACAGTAAAGTGTACGATTATTTGTTTATGGACATATAAAATGTGTTTAAACTGGACAATTATGGCCTGTAATGCCAAACCTCTACCACTAGATGTCAGCAGTGGCAAACCTCAGCCCTTGCCTCATTCATTAAATCCATAACCATCTGTAATCGGCGTTTTGTTTTAAACTTCCTTCATATTCCTTTTCAGAGTCATAACGGGATTGATATCAATTAATCTGACAGTGTAATAGTTGCTCGTTTTGAAATGTTTATTCTGTTTTCACTCAGTACCTACGTGTTTGCATCAGACGGGGGGCGTTATGAGTTGCAATATCAAGGTTGCCAGGTTTGTTCGTAATTGACGCTTGCGGCAGTTTGTGAGGTATTTTTTTTACGGTTAGAAAATACAGTTTTGTGTACTCGTGTATCAGCATTTGATTGTGGTTTATTTGCGGTTTGTAGCACAAAAACGGCCACATTTCGTGTCGGTGTTCTGCTGTCGGACCGGGGCGCGCGTACCACCCCCGCTGGACTCCCGGCGTTCCGGCGGGACGTCTTCGGCTCCGACCTGGCAACCCGGCTGGCTGCTGAACGGCTCCGCTCCGCTGGTAGCGGTGCAGCTCGGCGCTCTCAGAGTGGGAGATGGACTGAGCGAGGGCGCTCTTCAGACCAGCGCTCCCGATAGCAGTGCTAATATTACACCAACAGGCGATCCCAGGTCGTCGAATCGCAGGCAAAACATAGCGTCGCTATCACGTCTTTCACATCCCACTCCAAACACACTAACACGGCATTGATGGTAATGTATGCAAGGAAACAACCGAGACTCGGCGATGGGTAAACATCCTTTTCTTACGTTACTTATTCAGATTTTTTTCTCCCTCTCTCCCCCCCTCTCCTTCTTAGCTGCTCGTTGACAATCCGCCATTTTTTTTCCCCTGCCGAAACCAAAATAAGTGTTGGGAAACTTTAAACGCCGTGCCCTCGCGGCTCTGTAAAGTGGTTTTCGACGCGGGCGCGAGACGCTTCTCACTCTCTGCTCTTTTCTTCTTCTCTTTTTCAGGTGCGACCGAAGAGATTCTCAGCCCTATCAGGTACTTGTTAGCCGAGCGCTGCCTCGCTAGCCCCGCTAGCAGCGAACGAGATTAAAATGGACACTCTAGCTCGGGCTTCTCGAGAGCACGGGCCTCGGTCGGTGCGGAAAATAACACGGAAAAGTATTAGGGGGGGGCGCCGGCCCGAACCAGGGCCACAACTTTAGGGGGAAATAATTCTCCTCGACGTTCCCGACTAAACGCCGACACGACACACGGCGGCATGAGTCCGTCGAGGGACCAGCTTTAGGGAGAAGGAGGAGGGAGGACAGGGCAGAGGGAGTTTCACTGCAGATCCAAGCTAACGATAGCTCGGCACGGCTAGCGACAAGGCTAGCCGTGCCGAGCAGGGCCGCAATCTGTCATTTCCAGGATAAAGTCAGCTTAGCTTTTTTAGCGCAGGAGTCGCCGTGACGTCCGGCGCCGCCGAGCCCCAAAAAAAAAAAACACGCAAACTCAGCCGTGGACCGTCGCCTGCGTTCGGGGGGAAAAATATGTTGTTTACCTCGACGTTATGTAATTTAGCGACCGCGATCGCAGCTCCGGGCGGCCGCGAAGCCGCTCGTTTTTCTGCGTGGATGTGAAATAAAAGCCGGCTGGATGTCACGGCTCCTGAAGCTGTGGCCGGGAAGCGACGGATGCACAAATAAACAAAGCGAGTGATGATCTGATGGCTCGGCGGGGGAAAGGCAGGGAAAAAGAGTGAGGCCACCATGGTCTGGGTGGCACTGATTTAAAGAAAGAGGTTCAAACCTCTGTTTTTGGGATGTTTTAGAGACCGATGCGCTTCTTGTGAGTTGTTTTTTTAAAGGATTGAAGCATTATTAAGCCATGTTGTTGTAAAACATATTTGCTTGTGAGGATCCAAAGGGTTCTAGATCAGCATTAGATTGGTACAGGTAATAGTTTTCTTTACACTGAGCCAGTGCGTAAAACCCACCAGGACGGATGGGGCTAAGGCTAGACTGGCCTATGAACATGCTTTAGAAATGTTGCAAACCCACCACCACACACACCGCCATGTAGCCAGCAATTTTTTAAAAATTAAGTCAACATGAACAAGCAAATGACGGCGAGTTGCTCAATTCTGTGTCCCCAGACTCTCAAATACTCGTCCAAAAGCCACCCAGGAGGGGAGCATCGTCACGAGAAGAGCCGCGACCCCGCAGATGTCACCCCTCCGTGCAAAGTGCTGCGCAGGTCCGACAGCCCGGAGAACAAGCACGCCGACGGCCACGGCCGGCCGAAGGCCGTCCACGCGCACCGCATCAGAGAGAGGGACGGAGGTGAGACGGCCGCAGGCCTCACAGGGCGCTGAGGGATGATGGTGGAGGGAGGCTGTGCACGCAGCCAATCAGATTTCTCTCTCTGGTGGTTGATGAAACGCATTTTTGGGGTCGGGTGAAGAGAGCCAGGGGGATTAAAGAAAAACGACGACTCGTGGTTCTGTCGGACTGGGGGAGGGATCCGACGGACATCCAGGGTCATGTTGAGCCCTGCTGCGTGCCTTAGACCCGGTGGGCTTTTGTGTCGGTGCCGTTAATTTACGGGAACTCTTAGGGACCGGCTTCAGTTCTGATTGGCCGTGTGAGAGGAGCTCTCCTTTACCTGCTGATGCCAGCGGAGAAGAACTCATGTCACGGTTTCTATAGGCAGATTGGTCTGTGATCGAAGCCAAGCAGGCTGTTTGTGTCGACTTAGAAGGTATTACTGTCTCTGTTTTGCCTTTTAGTAACGTTTGCAGTGTTTTGATCTCCTCCCAGTTTAGGTTTTAATAAAGCTGTAGGACCAGGCGGCAGATGACCGACCTTAGAGCGGCGGCATGAACGCACCGCCACCAGCCAGGACCCGTTAGTGTTGGCCACAGTAGGGTGACCTGCCCATATTAGGCTGTCCTCTGGGCACCACATGGACCTCTTTAACACCTATGACTGGAGCTTTTTTTTTTTTTAACAATAAACATTTTTGCAGATACTTCATTCATAAACAATCTAGAGCACTGAGGATAGCTGAGGGAAAGAAGCGTGTCGCTGCAGCCACGGCAGTGAGAGGATCACGGCAGGCGAGGCGTGTTCATCCAGGCACGGCTGCGTGGAAAATGTGCGGTCCATGCGAGTTATCGTCAGAACCTGAGAAAATGTAGAACGGGAGTTCAGTGTTTCCATTTGTACACCTGCAGCGGATCTGTCTGCTGTTTTAGGTTCAGTCTGAAATCTACAGCGCTGGATGTTTGGCTGAAGTGACTCCATGCTTAGTTTGGACCAAAACTAACTAACGCCGTCTCCGGCCGGGTCCGTCCTCGTCTAGCTCCTTCCTGGAAAACATGGGTTTATAAATAATCAATAAGCGGCGTGCTTTCCCCTGGTGGCAGCTCAGAAGCACAGCAAACAGGTCAGAGGATAAACGGCCATCTTTCTGGTTTAGTCTGATGTCTCCCATGACTGACGCTCATGGAAAGAACAAGACCACCGTTTCTTTTTTATTTTAAAGGCCGGTACAACTAAAGGTCCATCTGTTTGGACAATTTGAATTCTTTTAATTTAAGAGTTGACACTTAGCTTTGATCCCATGCTTTTCTTGACCACCATCACTGAAGTCCTCCCATCAATAGCTTTGGCCCTGAAGGGATGCCAGCACCAGCTGTTGGGTTTTCCTCCGTCTGTTTCCGTCACACAACACAGGAGTTGGTACCTGGTTGCATAAACCTAGTTTCTGATGACTGCGGGAGTTCTGATCCTCTTTCCATGCCTGGACCCGGTCCCCAGGGCCAGCAGTCAGTGGAGATTGGGAGATATTTGGTGCTGAGGGAGATCAGGGAGCATGGGTCTGTTAAATGTCGGACCCGGCTACCTGCAGCCGATCCCAGAGCCGCACACCAGGAAGAGCAGACGGCAGCGGGCTCTTAGTCCTGGAGTGGAGGCGGCTGATGGAAACCCCCATCGCTGCTGCTGCTGCTTTGAGTTTGTAGAGTTTATCCGTGAACTTCTTTGTCTGAGCTGGAAGTAAACTACTGCTGGGCTCAGCGTAAACCATCTGTTTCCTTTCTTTTGACCAACACTCTAGGCGGGTTGTGGCTAATAGAAA
Organism: Fundulus heteroclitus; assembly: GCF_011125445.2. NCBI lineage: Eukaryota > Metazoa > Chordata > Actinopteri > Cyprinodontiformes > Fundulidae > Fundulus > Fundulus heteroclitus. The sequence continues at coordinate 29,836,603 of NC_046381.1, read as the reverse complement.
TTGCAGTTGGCCACGGCGGCTGATGATGTTTGAGCCCAGGAGAGAACCCGTCTGCTTGATGAAGGATTCCTACGGAGCACTGTGTGGTGTGGCTGATGTTCGCCATGAGGTCACAGGGTCGCTGGTTAAAGTCTGTCGTGTAAAGTCGCAGCGCCGGCCGCCTCTCTCTCTGTCGCTGAGCGAGACCGCGGTCGACCCGGCCGGAGTGTCGGCAGCTATCGCTCAGCAGCACTGACTCTGTTTTGCTCGCTGCAGCGGAAACGCTGACCCCAACACGGCCGCGGTAAATGAAAGGTCCTGGTGTCATGGCTTAAAAGATCTGCACTGTTTTAAGACAAAATGACTGATTTTAACACAAAAAGATAAAGTAGCAGCTTGGCTGTGTTTAGGTCATCTTTTCTGTCCTCTGGTTTCTCTCTCTCCCGCCGTCTGAGTCGGCCGCTGGCGTGAAAAACACCTTTTCTTGTCAAACCCTTTCTGACGTCTCTGGGTTTCCCACGTTTGCTCACCTTCCACGGCGCCGCCTCCCGTTTTAGTGGAAGTGTTGTTGGACCAGCAGGGCTCAGAAATCCACTTTGTGCCTGGAGGCAGCAGGGAACCCTGGGAACGTCACATCAGCTGCTGCCATGGACACGAGCCGCGGCTCTGAGGTCCAGGAGAGATTTCTGGACCCGACGGCAGAAAACGGGACATGTTTTCAAACCGATAAACTAAAACACATTTACAGCCTTTACATGTGGGATAATTTTACATCAGTTACAGCATCAGACGTGTGTTTGGAGGGAAAACCCTTCCTACATTGATAAAGAAGAAATGCTCCTGAAATGCAGCAGAATCACTTTCTCAACTTGATCAATGATCATGAAAACTAAAATAGTTAGAAAATGTAATGGGACTTCAACGTTGGGCCAAACATTCTGCTTTCATTTTGCCATCATGAAGGAGCCAGAACTGATGGATTCAACAGCCCGCCTGTGAAGTTACTGCAGTGGAAGCTCTGCCTCAGATGCTGCGTATCGGCACCCATCCGGCTGTCAGGATGATGGGAAGGTCTAAGTTTAGTCGGGTAGCTTGTGTGTTTACTGGTCTGTGGAAGTTCTGTCTTCTCTCTGGCGTCTCCGTTGCTTTCTGCGGCCTGTTACCGTTTCAGGTCTGCTCCTTGGCTTGATGTCAGTTTAAACTTCACTGCTATGAGGACATCACTCCCCCCAGGCGTAGAAATTCACTGTGGAGTAAATAAAAGGAGACGATGAACAGGATGGCCGCCGTCTCCGGTGGATACGCAGCTAGGGACGCCACGGCATGAAGGGGAGACGCAGGGTCAGGGGTCGCCACCAACTGGGACTCACCACAGCAGCCACTGACTGCATAGTAATTTTTTAACATAGGCTCTGATGGCGTGAGGAACAGAGGTGCGGGCCGGTGTTCAGATGGACCGAGCCGTCTGACTGGACCTTTCCTGTCATGTGCCTGTTGACAATCTGCACGTATCAGTGGAGTAGAGGGACGTGTGTCAGTCAAGCACAGGAAACAGTTTTTTTTTTTTAAATCTACACGTCACTGGTCCATCCGGTATGTCGTTCTTTGTCTAAGCTTGTGAGACATTTCATCTGGGCCCAGTTTAAACCGCGTACGCTTGGCCGACTTAGTAACCGGGTCGCGGCTAATAGAAACGGCCGACGACGGGCCAAAGTGGGTCGTGGTTTTTGAGCCTCAGAGAGACCCCAGGTAACCCAAGCAGAGAAGATGCTGCTCCTCTGACGCCATCGGACTGTGAGCCACGTTCCTGTTTAAAGCCTGGAACCGTTCCATCTGTGGTTGAGTCTCCTAACTTAAACTTCTAGCTTGTTAAATGTTGAGTTAGAAGGTGTGAAAAGACGAATTCAAAGAGCGTTGTTGTTCAATTCCAGCACAGCTGACGACGACCTGCGCTTTCTCCCTGCCTCTGCTGGGTAAGGACACGAAGAGCCCTGCTCACGCTTCCAGCTATTAAATAAGTTTGATCCTAAAACCAGCAGCAGCTCGGTGTTCACCTGATCAGAGGCCGGGTCTGTGCAAAGCTTCGTACGGTAGATCTCCAGCAGGGTTGATGGAGGTCTGGTGCGTACATCCAGAGGCGGGGTACACCAGTCCATCTCAGAGCAACACGGGACAGACGACCACGCACCTAAGGGTGGTTTAGAGAGACCAGTGACCCTCACCGTCAGGGTTTTGGACTGTGGGAGGAAGCCAGAGTACCCGGACAGAACCCACGCATGCACAGGGAGAACATGCAGACTCCATGCAGAAAGATTTGAACCCAGGACCTTCTTGCTGCAAGGCAGCGGTGCTACCAGTGCCCTATTTCAGTATTTCCAGACTGTTCTCTATCAAATCGTCCCTTCAGTCTGATCGTCCTGCCGCTGAGGCTTCTAGAGGTTTTGACCTGAATGTCTGGAAGCCTTCCCGCTCTGAATGGACTCCGGTGGAAAGGCAGTCGGTGTCTACATAGGCGTGAGTTGTTGCTGTCGAGTACTGACTGTTGCTTTAGTGTTTTTTTTGAAGCCCTAGAAATAAAAGAGGGCAAGAAGTGTGAGCACTCGTCAGATAATTAGACGTAGGTGTTGTGCAGGTGCCTCCCTTTCCACGTTCTCATTGTAAGCTTCCACCAGCGCCTGCTGTCCATTCATTGTTGAATGAACTTCTCTGTGGGAAGGAATGGCGCTGTTGACGCTCCACATTTTTGAAAACTCATCTTGATGTTGTGCTTTTGTCGTCTCAAAACTTCACAGTTCTTTTACTTAGAGCTGGTCTTTGGTCTTTGTTTTTCTGCTTCTGCTGCTAGTGCTCGTTCAGAACCAGTCCTTTGTGTTGGGCTGGCTGAAAGCTGCGTCTCTATGATCCCATGGATCCCCGAGCTGAGCCAGAGGAAGCGCTTACATCAGAGGCTGGATAAACTTTAACAGAGAAGTGGAAAAGCTAGAGATGCCCTCCTTTAATTAGGCAGAGATGATTTAAAACAAGGTGTGGGATTGGGCTGCGTTTACAGCAGGCGTCCGCCGCTGAAGCTGGAATCGGCCAACCAGGGCAGTTGTTGTGAAATGTTCACCAGCACTACAAACGTCTCTTTAATACGGCGTTAGGAACGTAAGCGGGTCTGTTTGTGGGGAACCTGAGAAAGCGTCTGTAGGTGAAGCGTCTCCCTGCAGAACAAAGCCTTAAAACCACTTCCGCTCTACGGCCCCGCATGTTAATGTTTGTTTTTTTTCTCTCTGTCTCTAAAAGTAGGTCAAACACGGTCAAGTTTTGTTTTTTTTTCTAAACCACTCGCAAGTGTAGGCTTTAATGTTTCTAAGTCGTCAAATGGTTTTAGCGCTTGCTGAACAGTTGTGAGGACTTTAAAGGCCTTCAGACGAGGCGGACTTGGTGGAAATGACGCTCCCCTGGCTTACACCAGTCAGCTCTGGCCTCGTGGGAAACTAGACAGACGCAGCCTTCCAACGATGCGCTGCACGTCCTCCTAGCACCGCTCCTGACAAAGTCAGATCTGTCTGCAACCGCAAAGACATAACTAGAGCCCCTTCTCCATTACAAGCCCCGGGATTTGGTTTCCCGGGGTAAACCAAAGTCTGGGGCGTCTTGGGCCTTTGTTTCCATTAGCTAAGGGCTGTTCATGCAAAGCGGGTTATGAAGTGTGGCGAAGTCGTGAGGAAGGTTGCAGTACCTCTCCGGTCCAGTGAGTGGCAGCACAAAGACAGCATAGGCCAAACGGACAAAGGCAGGCGGACGAAGCAGCTGCAGCCCTGTCCTCCTGCCCCTCATCCAGACTCGGGATAAAACGCTGCAAACCTCCGGCTGGAACAGGAAGTTACGATCCAGAATGAATTACCACGGGACACAATTATTAATTAGAACAATGCATGTCTGCTATTTCTATAATGCTTTACTGTTTTTATGGTTTTTGGGAAGCAGTAATCTCCCAGGCTCCGCCCCTTCTCCAGAGCAAAGAGGCTGCAGGCTAGTTTATGTGGGGATGGATCAGGACTGCTGTTTGGGGGTCCATTCAACTGGTTCTATTGGGTTTTAATTTAAAAAAATTGCATCGATAATTATTTGTGCATACATGTTTTCATTGTTTTTTTTTTTTTTATATAAAATCATTCTACTTGGAGACAAAATCCTAAAGTTCAGCTCATTTTCTCTTCATTTTATTGGTTTCATGGTGCACACAGGGGCATAATTGATGGGTAAATGTTCAGAGCCAAGGCCACATCATACGCAGAAACAGGCCTACAATAGAAATCAGCAGTTTTATTTAACCAGATTCCCTTTTCCTGAGGTGGAAAAAAACTAATTTGGCAGAGTTTTGGGTATATTTGGCTAAATTGCGTCACAATCACAGCTTCGCCTGACGCCTTTGTGGAACAAATATGCTTCGGCTGATTTAGTTCTACTTTGCCAGAGTTATAGACGATTTATACAGTCTGAGGTTCCCGGGTTTTCATAATGATTTTCAGTTTTACAGTGTTTATTTAGAAAACAAAATGTTTTTCCTTGTTTAATCACAGATAAATCTGACGTGGCAACAGTTGCAACAATGATTGCACTTGACGTCTTACCTTTACACGTGGACCAGGAGCTTGCATTTAGACTTTGGAGCTGTGGAGCTATTCTTGGTTTATTTTGTTGTGCATTTACAGGTGGAATTTACTTCTAAACCAAGCTTGGGCTTAAAGGGTTTAGACAGACACAGGAGGACATGTTTATGGTGATTTCAGGCTATTACTCAGAGCTGGCTGTGAAAATCCAAACCAGTGGTTTTATAAAACCACCGGTTTGGATTTATAAAACCATCCCAGGTCTAGCCCTGAAATGCCCTGATTGAAAAGCCCTAAAGCAGCTGAAAAACCCTCATAGAGATCATTCTGGTATTTTCCCTGACAGAACACTGCTTTAGGACTAATTAAGCAGAAACACGAGCCCTCCCTTATGTTCTAGGCTTTATGTGTATTGGTGCTCAGATCTTTTTTTATTTTTGACCTCGTTCTGCATCTTTTCCACCTTCAGCCTCGTCCTTTAAAAGGAGTTTTTCTTTTTCTCCTTGCTGCTTCACATGATGAACTAAAAGAATTAGCCAGTGCTGATGACCGCCTTAGTTGGTTTTAGGGAAGCAGGTGTCCATGGGTAATCAAAAAGACCAGCTCAACAGCGACACCCTGAATGAGTTGGGATGAAACCAACGAACGCAGTCAGAAATGAAAGGTCACCTTGTTGACGGCGCCAGCGAGCGTTTAAGGCGTAGACGCTTTGGAGCGGACTCGGTCAAACGCAGATAAACGCGCCGCGGTTGGATCGGGTGGTGTTCTAACCTTCTTCCTCCTTGGATGTGGTCGTTGATGGCGGCTCTTTTGTGTTTCGTTGCAGGACCCAGCTTTTCCCCGCAGGAAAATTCCCACAACCACAGCTCGCTCCACAGCTCCAACTCGCATCCTAACCCCAGCAAGACCTCAGACACAGTAAGTATTGTTTCCTGTGAGGCGTTTTGTCTCTGTAACGACTTCCATGTTTGCTTTTCTGCACGTCGCCCCAAATGTCAGTCGATTGTTTAAAAGGTGCTAAAAAGAAAGACGCCCTAATTGGTCAGACGGTGAAATCCTCAACGCTGGAAACTTAAGAGGAGCAGCAGCTACTGAGGATATTTGAGAACATCAGACAATCATTTCCAAGCTTCCAGCCCCCCTCCAGAGCCCGCCGCTCTCCTCCTGGCGTCTGTGTCCATTTCAGATTGCATTACAGCCTCTTGCATCAGACCGTCACAGCATGAACTCTCTCCTCCGTTCCCCGCTGCTCTCTCACCTCTAATTGTGTTCCCTAACCCAGCCTTACGAGCCCGGCGACGACTGGTCGGAGCACATCAGCTCCTCTGGGAAGAAGTACTACTACAACTGCAGGACAGAGGTGTCCCAGTGGGAGAAGCCCAAGGAGTGGCTGGAGAGGTAGCCCCGCACGTCTGACTGGTCGCACCAGCGTTGCGTGGAGGCGCGGCTTTGCTCACATTAGTTTGTGTTTGGCTTTCACAGAGAACAGAGGCAAAAGGAGGCGACAAAGACGGCCGTGGTCAACAGCTTCCCCAAGGACCGGGACTACAGACGGGAGGCCATGCAAGCGACGGCAGCCCCCGGCTTTGCTGGACCCAGTAAGTGTCGCATGTGGTCCGCCAACGCCCCCCGACGCGTTGCATAGGCAATCTTTGGTGGAGATAGTTTGCTTCGGCAAAGAGTGGGACTTCTTCAGATTGTGACAGCAAAAACAACTTTTTGATTTTTACAGTCACCGCAGCTAAGAGCAAGCGGACCTCTTACCGCCGCTGTGCCACCCTGAAAAGATTGTTAAAATGAAGCCAGACTGTTGGTTTTATCCAGAAGTTTAATGGCTGCGCGTTAAATTTCTGTCTGGGTAGAGGCTGCCTTTAGATTTCCTCTCTCTTGCTGGTTTTCAGGTGAGCAGATGGTTACTTCCTTAGATTGTCCTCTTTTGACTGATAGATCTGAGGTAAATGTCCACTGTGATTGTCCTTCCAGCACTTATGGTACTTTCCTGGACCATTTTCTCACCCCTGTTGCTTCTAAAGTCTGAGCCGGGGTAAAATCTAGCCTGGTCAATAGGTGGGTGCTGAATGTTTTTATTGGATGACTCAGTTTAAACCTGTTAGATGCCATTTAAACCCTGCCTTTCATTTTCATAGCCTCTCCTTTGTGGTGCTTACATTCAAATAGTGTATTAAAATCACATGACATTACTGGAAATATCAAGCAAGTGTTAAATTAATTGACGTGATGGTCGAGGCAGGAAAGTCATTTTTCTAGATTTAAATCAGGAATAATAAATGTTTTACAGCGTTAAGATCGTCAGATACAAATAAAAACAATCAAAGCGCCGAGAATTGTGCGTCAACTCATTTTCAGGTGGAAATAAATAATGGTGCTGTTGCTGCTGTGTGTTTGGGTCCTTTGTCTGTAGGACACTTGGCAGAGGCTACTATTAAACTATTAAATCTGTGAGGGTCACAACCTTTGTCTGAATCTGAAGGGATTTTAGTTCAGTTTCTGAGCGTCGTTGCTGTGAAATAAACACAAGCCGAGATTACAGAATACGGGTTTGTAATCCTGACCGAAGCGCTTTCTCCTCTGCTCTGCTTCAACAACAACTGGAAGGCTGCTGTGGAGAATGTTGTTTGAAGTCACATTTGGTAGAACTGTTCACATGTTTTATATGTAAGCACCGCAAAGCCAGATAGTTTCACCACTGTTTTTCTTTATTTTTACTACTCAAGCCTGTTTACCTTTTAGTTATTTCCGGAGTTTTTACTTAGGATTTAAACTGTAACTCCTTTGAAACAATCTGAGAATAACGTTTATTAGTTTGATTTCAAAGCAATTTTTCTTTTATTTGCGTTGTGGACGGTTGCATTTGGCAGCGATCCGTCTCCCCAGATCCACGAAGCATCAGTGATGCCTAGGGGTGTGATGGTACACCAGAATCACATTTTGGTCCGGTTTATTTTCAAAGAGCGCATGGATCGGTTCATTTTTGGTCCAAAAAAGGCAGAAAATAAACCATACCATAGCTTGATCCTTGCCATGGCGATGGCATTTATCCCACTGAAGCAGTTAACGGCGTCCGCGCTGAAACCGTTGTTCCGCGGTGCTTAATCTCTGGCTAAAAATAATAGTTTAATTAATAAAAAGAAAACTAAAATTGTACGAGCGTGGACTGTGCAGAACATGCCCTACCAAAACGGATCAACACACCCACGTGTACCGTTACACCCCTAGGGACATTTTAACACTGTACCTGCCACTAATATGTGGGACTAGTTGAGGAGCTTTTAGGGTGCTTTCTGTCTACATCTCATGAATGTTTAAGTGGCAACGGTGCTAAAGCTGACAGAGAGGTGGGAACATGATGATGGAGGAAGGGGGTGGTTTAAAAAAAGGGAAAGGTACACTTCTGACGGCCAGCGTAGAATAGAAGGTGGTTTTGAGAGCACTTATTTTCTCTGGTTTATTGTCTAAACTCCTTAATTCTGTATACAATGCATTTATTTTTTTGGTTGTATCTTTGCTTGGCTACCATCTGAGCTACATACCTGTTGGAAAGGGACAATAGAGATAAAGATGAATTGATGGTTAAAAGGCAGCTTTGAATGAAAACCTTCTCTAACATGTGAGGCTGCTGAAGGTGACGTTTTACTGGAGCTTAAAGCAGAATATGGTGGCTGCTCTCCAGGATTATTGAGTCTGTTTTCCTGTTAGCAACTAACTTTGTTTCAGTGTTTGCCTTTAGAGTCGTCTCCACAGCAGACATCTGTCCAGGAGCCCAGGTAGTTTTCTGCGGTAGTCTTTTCTCCTCTGTTCCACTTCAGGGAGCAGGGTGGAGTGAAAACGGTCCATGTAGAGAGGCGGTCTTTTTGGATGAACCCTGAACTAAACGTGAAGCGTTTTAGTGGGAGGATGCAACAGTTTTCTCAATCATCCTTGAGTTTATATGTTGGCAAGTCATATTTTATGTTATCGTCTCTTTTTTCGGGCATTTCCCAAAGTCCCTTTTTCTGGGGGATCGCGTGAAAATAATTTTCCAAATCCACTCTAGTCTTATTTATTTCTACTGAGGCCTTCATCTTCTTCTCATAAAGTTTTACGCGGTTCGCTTTTTGTGCCTCTCAGCCATGTTCAAAGTATACAGTGAGAGCAGCGGAGCTACAATGAGCGGCTAACAACAAAGCTAGCCGCCAAGCTAACCGGATACATAAACACTAGAAGTGTGCAGCCAGCAAGCGGAAACTAACAAGGAACAAGCACACAGTTTTTTATTAGTCCGTGGGCCAGAATCTGTAGGGCTGTAGGGCATAATGACATGGTTGAACTCGCTCAGCTGACAATACAGCGATCTGATTGGCTGAGCAGCAAAAATTGAATCACGTGACCTCTTGGACCTGAGCGCCACAGTTTAGATTTTTTATCTGCTATAACTTCTTAATGTGCGAGTGAAAACGTGGGAACATTGGTGTTTTGAGTTCACTGCTATGTGTAGCAACTTTTCCCGGTAGAAGAAAGTTTCCCCCTGACAGTTCATACGAAAAGTCTCACCCTACAGATTCTGGCCCACTGCCTATATAGGCCTGCAGCTCTCAGAGATGTAATTTTTGAACCTCCTTTTTCTGAAACATAATGTATTGATTATTTTCAGGACGTAAGGACAGTTTTGCCCAGTTTAACAAAGTGTTTCTGAACAGGATTATAGCTTTACACCACCCAGCGTGACCTGTGTATTTTTGTTAACGTTACATTTCAACTCAGCCGGCCATGCTGGATATGGGTGGTTAACAGAGTCTGAATTGAAATACGTTGATAGAATCCATCAACCTCGATGGAAATATTTTAATTACAGGAAGAATTGTTTTCAGTCAACAGACAGATGGGACCGAGTATACGTCTCTCATCAAACCCTGAGCTTTTAATGGCTGAAGCATGCTGGGAGATTCCGATTTAATAGATCGCAACTCTCTCGTGTTTTTGATCATTGACAGATTTCAGTCAGCAGAGAATGGGGCGTGTGGCAAGACACATCTGGCAGGCTTCAGTAATTCAAGATCCGTGGATTATTTCAAACTTCCGAGTTAGAAGTGATCATAATTTGGTTTCTGAGGTTTAAAACACAATGAAATTGTGATGAGTCATGTCTGCGGATAGCAGGTTGTAATCCTAATGAGAAAGCCTGGAGTCCGGATTAGGGCTGAACGATTTTGGAAAATAATCTAATTGCGATTTCTTTTCTTAATATTGCGATTTAATGCGATTTTTATTTATTTTTTTCCAGTTTAATTTATCATTTCTTTTTAAACATATACAAACAACAAATCATTTTGTTTCCTCGCTATGCACATTAGTTGCTAAAAGACCCGCAGCATCTAAACTCAGAGCAGAAATTATTGCGTTCTGCCTACAACATATTTCAACCAAAATTGCAATTTTGACTTTTCTCTGCATTAACCACTAGCAACAAAAATGGCGTCTAAATAAAGATGTTTGTAAACAAAGACTATTGAATGTTTCTATTAATCAGAATATTATTCAAGAGAACAGCTTTTAGTTGATTTGGACATCAATCCTTGTTGAACATAAAGTGCAACCAACAAGCATGTCTATGTATTAAACTGATTGACCTGTACTTAATGCTATGTATGATTATATAAACTCTAAAACAAGTAATAAAAATAGATTATCTCACTGCTGCAACTGTCTTCCCTTCCATGTGGAGGCAAACCCACTTTAAACATTTTACCAACATCTAATGGACGTGTCTAATTCCCTATTTGTTACATAGCCAAAAATTGCAGACTCTGCGATTTGGAAATTGCGTTTTTTTAAATCGCAATTATATTGAAAATGCGATTAAATGTTCAGCCCTAGTCCGGATCAGCTCAGCTCGTTTAAAGTCCATTCTACGTACACGTTTCCACACAGTTTGGAGTGAGAATCCTCGTCTTCAAACCAAGAGAAGCAGAGATGAATGCTGATTAGTTAGGATTTCACTGTTTCTAATAGCATTCTGGTTTCTGTTGCTGTGGTGGGCAAAACGCTGCGGTTCTAGGTCACAGCAGCACTCCTGGAGTGCCGGGCCGTTAACGTCATAGGAGACAATGTTCAAGAGCTCATAGTCTAAAAGCACCTTTTGGATTATGTGTTTGAAACCAGCAGTTTTGTGCCTTAGATGAAATGAGATGAGTGAAAAAGCCTGATTCCCTGCTGGACGTGGCCCGGGGTCGGGTACCCTTGCAGGTTGTCTGGGTCAGCCTTGAAAAGAAAGCAGCTTTGGCTGCTTCCTGCCCCAGTGAATGGTGTCTGGAGTGACATTCATCATCCAGTTCTGCTGCCTACTGCCCACAACACCGTGGCCGTCAGCATGGGATGGGCCCTGCGAGGAGGGGGTCCACTCCGTTACCTTTCTCTGACTCCTCCAGTCCCCCTGTGTCAGCTACAAGCTGCTAATGACCCTCCGACACATGAAACTTCCCTGTTCTTGGTGTCTTTATGTTGGAATGTGAACGTCGTGTTAAGGCACTACCATTGAGCATTTAGTGGTTGATTCGTGGCTGAGACGCTTGTGATTTCTGTGGTTAGCCACTTGGTTAGAGAACTTAAGGTTAAGCAACAAATACTGACATTTTTGCAAAGTTGAAAGGGTGCATGCAGAAGTTTAGAGAATGTCTTATGAAGTTCATTTATAAAGGATAAAGATTCATTCTGAGATGTGTCCCTAGGGTTGTGACTCCCCCCAGGACTTCCTTTTGTTAGAACTGACGCTCTTATCCATAGCAAGTATATTAGCTTTGAATCTCATTCTCTGACGTTAACAAACGTTAACATATTTGTATTTAGCTCAATAGGTCAGGCTAGTGTTGTTGATGGTAACCACTAGGGCTAGGTGATGTGGTCTAAAATCAGTATCGCAATACATTGAGCAGTTCATATAGAACCACACACACACACACCACCAGGCTACTTCACAGCCAGTTAAATTGACGTTATAATCAATGTCAATTTCCAAATTTCTCCAGCAGGGAATATCCATTAAAGATGAAATGATGATAATTACACTATGGCGCGGCCACACCGTCATACAAAGTTAACTCCATTACCATGTGCACACTTCCTGATTGCCTCGTGTAGCCTGTGCCTACATCACTGCACTCTCATCCACCCGTTGAGCTCAGCAGCTTTAACTACATTTGCACCAGTTGTAATACTGACAGGGGCCTGTTCCTTGATGTTCCTTGGTGTTCCTTGATGTTCCTTGATGTTCCTTGATGTCCCATGCAGACAGCATGGAGCTTCAACCTGGTCCGACCATCTCCCAAGTAAAGGCTGAAAATTATTCTGTCTCCAGCACTCGGGTGTGCAGTTTCCCCTGGTCATTGATGTAATGCGCAGCCAGACTAACGTACGGGTCCATCGCGTGACTGAACCAGAGCTCAGATGTGGCTACAACATATTTAACAGCTGCTCCTCTTCCTCCTCGAGCAGCTCTACCGCCGCCGCCTCTTCTGCATTTTAAATTTCCTACATTCTGACAATCTCAGCGTCTCTTTACTTTCTTGTTTCTCTCTGGATAGGGTGGAGTCACGTGACTGCGCAGCGTCTTAAAGGGACATACTGTAAGCATAGCCTACCTATAAAAACAACTTTTCCTTACGTTTTTACCGAAAATACCAACATGGGCAAAATCTTGTGAATTATTGTTGTAAATTCCGGTGTTGGTGAATTTTCGGTTTATCGGCCAAACCTAGTATCCATTATTAACCTGCTTAGTGGTCTTCTGTCATCGTATATTTCATGTGTCAAAGTTCTCCGTCGCTGCAACGGATTTCCGTCAATTGGAAAATGTTTGCCACCTGGTTCCGTTTAGGCTTTTTTTTCCCCCAATGTTTTCAACCAATGAAATTTGGCAGACCAGGACATTAGCCAATCAGAAAGAGACTAGTACATCCTGGACAAGTCACAGGGCTAAACTTTAACAGTTTGATTAAATTTCAAAAAAGTTAAACAATGCCTTTTTATAAACTCATGAGTTGTGATAATTAATTGTTGAGCAATAACAGGCGAAGCACAGACTGATTATTGTACTGTATGATCTGTGTTAAATTAAAATTTATGACGTCATCGCAAAGGCTCTAAAGCTGAAAGGTGGCAGAGATGCAGGAATTGTCAATGGATGTTTTAAAGCTGTTAGATTTGGTTAAAGCTGAGTTTGCACAATAAGCAAGTGTGGTACGTAATGTGGCATGATGTCCACAGACGTATATGGGCTGACTAGAAAGATTTTCAGTCAAAGTGATTAGTTTTGCTTTAACCCCTGGTTTATTTGTTACACCCTTATGACTGGTTGACACGGCAAGAGAGCTCTGCCGATTTCCCTCTTCCAACTCTGACTATCTTAAGGACTCGGAAAACAGAAAATGTTGCAGCTAGGTTTCATTAATGGTGTCTGTGGTTTTCATCAGTGCTTCTGGGGACGCCTTTAACAGTTTAGCCAGAATTAGGACATTTAGGGACATCAATAATATGAATAACTGCTGAAGTAAATGTACAAGCTTTCAAATGGATGAGCTGTGTAACTTTACATGGTATATACCACTGACTGTGATCAGGATGCTGATTATCCCGTTAGAAAGCAGTTATCCCCACGCCAGCTCAGGTCATCTGGGTCTCACTGGTGGTCCCACCACTGCTGCTACATCAGCCAACATGATGAGCTGCTATGTTGTGAAGTCGGCTGTACAGTCATGTGTCAACAACCTAAAGATCAACACCTAGCCAGACATTGGGTTTCCCGCTAATTGGACAATGAGAGCAAAACATAGACCACTTGGTTCTGCTTAGACTTTATTTAAGGTTTTAAACTGAAGCTGCTCTCAACCAATGAAAACTGTCAGAGCTGGGACTTTAGCCAATCAGAAAGAGACTAGGGCGGGTCTTTGCAAAGCAGGCATCTGCTAGTCTGAGGTTTGTCGGTGTTCCATCATTTTTAACTTTTGGAAGAATGTCTCAAACTGGCCACAGATGGCATGAATGAAAGTAGAAAAGGTTAAACGTTATCTTTAGATTTATGAGAGCCAGAAAGTTCAGCGGATTGAGCGTCTGACAACAACTTCCTCTGTAAGTGTATATGTCGCTGTTGGGCCCTCAGTGGTATTTCCAGCTGTGGCCATGTCATTTCCCTCGCTTCCAGTAACTTAGCTAATTAATGCGGCTGCCCAAGCAGGGATCTCCTCGTGATTCGCTGTCGCATTTTTTATTTAAAACACAAAGAAGAGCAACGCGCTAGCTCAAGCTAATTTAGCATGACGCGCTTTTTCTTGAAGTAGGCTCTGATATATCGACTGTGACGGTGGTGGTAATAAATGGCTGAGAGAAATGGACGAGAATGGGAAGATTGGTGGTCGTGGTGCGAAAAGCTTCACCTGCCAGGCGTGTTTATGTGCGTGATATGCCAGCAAATCCGCACGTTTTCTGTAGCACGTCTCCTCTGAACCTGGGAAACAGCTACAGAGCCTATCCACCTGTGACCATGGCCGACCGAGATTGTACCCAGAAAGTTTGCATATGTACGTTTATAGTCGAGCATGACCTGTCCCTCACCATGAATCTGCCTCTCGTTGACCTGATCGTGTCTGTTTCTGAAGATCAGAGAGCACTTTCAGGACTGTCGGTATCAAAGGCGCATGCTTCTTATCTCTGCACCTATAGTACTGCTGCCCAGTGTAAAACAGAACTGTCGGCCAAACTGCAAAAAAAGGTGTTTTGCTTAAATGCAGATGAGTCAACAAATGAAAATGCAATGTTAATGTACTGCTGTGAGACTACGATGATGATGGATTGAGTAAAGTGTTGACTCAGCATCTGGCCTCCAGAAAGGTCAATATTGCAGATGCAGTAACTGTCACACGTTGAATAAAAATGAATAGAAACCTACACAGAATTTATAGTAATTTGTATGATAAAATTATAAACAAGGAAATGGCTAGAAAAAAATTCAATTTGAACACATTAAAGGCAAAATTTCCTTTAGATCACTTCCACATTGTCATTTCAGTAGTGTGGCGTCTCCTGATCAAACCGAGCAGAGTCCCTCGGACCGACCTGCTGTGAACGCAGCCTTAAAGCGTCTCACGCTGTATGAACAGTGCAGAAAACACGCTTTGAGTGGAAGTTCACATTTCACACTATTGTGCAACTTTGCCAATTAGAAATGTCAACTACATTACTCCAGATACTTTCAGACACCGTTCCCGATGTCGACATTACAATAAAAAGCACGATCCTGAGCAGGGCTAAAGCGCCGCGCTAGGTTAACCTAACAACTGCTGTTGAGGGTTTTTACCCTGAAAGCGAGGATGAGGATGAAAGGACGCGGCCATACACATCCAGACTGTCTTTAAACCGTTTCATTTTCTGTTCCTGCTCATCTGATTTGCATCAATAGTAACCCAGTTATAAATACGTAATTATTTACATATTACACACTTATGCCAGTAAGTGGTAACTATGTTGATTTCTAACTCAGTCAGGGTTTAGAAGATCTCCCTGAGGTAGACGGAACAAAGCTACACCCTTTCCATAAACCTACGGGGTAAGGACAAAATGAGACATCGGATGGGAAATGTACAGAAATATATTATTGTTGTTTCTAGCACAGAATCTAATCAGGGTGATGTGAAAGTAGGCTTCTGCTCTTCTCCAGTTTTCACATATCCACAGAAAATTTAGTTTTAAAAATCTTCATTTAGAAAGTAAATGCACACAATACATCAACCCAAGTGTCAGCGTCCTCATGGCAGTGTTAACATATACAACAGAGCCACGGATCACTTGTTGGCAGTATTTGGCAGGATGTTGCATTTTAGTGGTCATGGGTCCACGCTGTACCTGCCACTAATAAAACTGGCCAGGTGAAAGGACCTTTTAATGTCCTTTTTGACTAAATTACATGTAGGTTTCTGTGGCAGAGGAGCTAAAGCTCACAGAGAGGTGGGAACATGGTGATGATGGAAAACAGGGATGGTAATTGGCGACAGCATTGCAATTTTCCACACCAATATGGCATTTACATATTTACCTAATATTGTGCAGCGATCACAAAAGGCTTGTTTACATGCGGATGGAAGGTCTACTAGATAAAGCAGAAAATATCTCTTTTTTTAATTGACAGGGTTAGGCGCTGATCAGTGTCTTTAGAAACAACTTGATGTGCAACTATGTGGAAAAGAAACAATAAAATATAAAAACTAAATATAACCCTTAAACTACATTATTACTATCATTGTCATTAGCTTTGGGTGTTGTCAGTGTTGCATCATTGCATAAAATGTTGCAGAACCATTAAAGGGGACATATCAAGCTTTTTATTGCCTTCTTTTTCACATTAAAATCATTGAGTTGTGGTCTATATAAAGTGGAACTGCAACGCTTTGGCCTGAATTCCTCGTTATTGTTGCCCCACAGCCCCCGTTTTTGCTCTGGTTCTGAGTTGTGTCTGAGATCGACTGATTTTGGTGCTGTCTCTTTAAATCACACCCGCCTCCATCTACACCACACCACCCCTCCAGGCCACCCTGTTGGGCCGTTTTGTAGTGTGCTGGGGGACGGTGTAATGAGTTAATACATCCAACAACTGAACATTTTACTCATCCATCTGTAGCTTGGCCATCACATCTGCTTTAAGTCTTTGGACGGACCGTGTCTGTGTTGTCTACAGATATAAAGGTCACACTTTCAGGGGCACCTTTTTTGTTATTTTGTCAATGTTTTAGAAATGCCATGTCCGTCTGGCCCTGTTTTACAGTTCATCATTATCTGGATTAACCCTGTTACTGAAGGGGGTGATTAGTATTAACTGGGTTTCACGCTGTGTAGGTGTCTAAATCTGAAACATCTCCAGGTTTAGTTTGAGCTGCTGTGCTTTGAAGCTATGGATGAGTAGAAGGTCTCTCCTACCTGACGCTGGTTTCCTTGTGATGTCAGACAAGGAGACATATATTAGACGGTTGCTGATTTATGAGCTACATTTCACTAATTGCTTGTCCACAGTCCTGATTGATCAACGGGAAATGTTCGATGAAATCAAGTAATAAATAGACCAGCTCAGAGCTTTCTTTTGATTTCATTTACTGTGGATGGAACGACAAGGCGGCATCATGGTTTAGCTCACCGTGACAACCACTTATTAACATGGTTTACCACAGCTCAAAGTCAGGGATGTCATTTAGTAAACCAGGAAGCTCTGCTGCTTTCTGGCCTAAAAACAACCTTGAGTTGTTGTCATATTTTGGGATTTATTTATTTATTTATTTTCACAAACATCCAAATCTGAAACAGAATAAGCTGCAGACAGTTTCTTGCCTGAACTGATCAGTCACTCTTATGAAAACATGCACCCCTGAAGGCTCCTTCCTCCTAAGAGCTCCAGGCTTTGACACATCTGGGCCCACATGTCAGATTTATTGGACAAGTGTTAAAGTTCCTGATCTGCTTTCACTTGTGCTAAATATTAAAGCAGCACCGTGTAAGTTTTGACCCGAGTATTAGCTTAATTTGAAATGCATTAAATGATTTTTCGGGTTAATAGCACTTTTGTCTTTAACTCCACGACTTCTCTATCTGCTGGAAGTCAGCGAGGCTGCAGGTCTGGGTGACATTTAGCCACTAGGGGCACCAGAGCAGTAACCTCCAGGTTTAGCGAGCATGAAGGCCACTGCACTGTCACAAAAGGAACGTCCTCCTGAGTTTTGGAACCTGATGCTAAACCAGCATTAGCACCCCTTTGAGCTGCATGGTGTTCCCCCATTGAGACGCAGTGGGTTCAGCGCTGCATGGATGCTGACCGTGGTCACTTCCTCACCTGCTGGCTTATTTAACACGCAGAGGCAGGGAAGTGAAAGAGCCCGCATCCTGGCAGCATCAGAGGCAGTGCATTGTAGAAAGACAGGAGGCAGCCAGTCTAACCACGTTTCCCAGGGAAATACCTGCCACTGCCTTAAAGTATGGAGAAAACCTTCTTTATAGTTGTATTTGAAAATGAATTTGACTGAACTATTACTTTTTAATAGAAACGTTGGCTTTTAGGCTATTAAATAGGAACTAATCTATATGTTTTAATAGATTTCCTAATCCATCTGTGTGAATGAAGCAGATCTCCTTGTCTTGTAAAGTCCCTCAATATCATTTCTTGTCAATCGGCGCCGTATAAACAAAATAGTATAAAAATACGTCACCTCTAGAGTTTAGTTAAACTTTCTAACTCATGTGAAGTGAAATGTTAACAAAAGATTACAAATACAGTAATGATGAAATCCACATGATACACTCCCCTTTCTGCTTATATTGATACTTCTTGAGGAGTTGAATCAGATTTTTAACAAAAGCATGACAGTGTTAGTTTTTTCTATCCCTCCGAGCCGCTTTGCTGCACTCCCAGTCTGCATGGGATATAACGTTGTGATGTTTAGAGCTGAAAGTTAGTGGCAGTAATGAAGGTGAGAAAAGGTGGGGCGCACCAGTGCCCACCCAGCATGAAGATCTAACTAAACCTGAAATCAGTGAAGCGACTTCAGCGCGCTGACCCGGGGGCAGCGGCAGACGCTTTGTGGTGAATCTGCTGTTGAGGGTAAATGGTTGCTGAATTAGGACAGGTGCAACAGGCTGAACGTGGGATCATTTCTCAGGGATCTTGTTGCTATTTTACGCTTTTTCATGTTGTTCATCTGCTCAAAGATGTTTAGTTTTGCTTCAGTAGGGAATACCTGCATGTAAAATGATGCTTGGCTACATCATTTTTTTTTATTCTTCCTTCTGTTCCTGTCCCTGCCGGCCACTGCTGCGGGCCGTCGGCAGCTCCTCTGAGCGCGGCGAGTAGGAGAGGAACAGGAGGGACAGAGAGGAGCCGTCTCCCTGACTGTCTGAGAAACCGCTGGAACAGAATCTACAGCGCAGACAAGGGCCAGAAGTATGGATGGCTGTTGACCGTAGGGTTGGGTGATATAGGAAAAAACCATATCGATAAAATAGAAATCATATTGATCGATATCGATAATTATCAACAAGTTCAAAACATATATTTTAAGTGCGTCCCTGGCCATTTTATGCTGTTGCTTAGCAACCTATTTTAGATACAGAACACACAAACACTGAATTCAAACTCAACCTTTTATTCAGCCAACTTTTTACCAAAACTGCAAGTTTATAAAAAAGGAAAAGAGAACACATGCTCTCTGAACTCTCTGAAGGGGGCGGAGCTTGGTTCCTGGGTTTGTGATTGGTTGGTTGGGAGGATGTAGTATTAACTTACATGGCTAGAATGCAAAAGGAAGGAAAACCTTTATTCTGTTGAACTTTTTATTGAAGTTTTTTCTATCATCTCTATATATTGTTATTGAATTATCGTCCAGCCCTGGTTGATGGCGCATGAAAAATCAACAACCGTCTTCCGTTTATCAACTCATGACTTTGGTTGGTGCCCCCCTGAGCACTCTGGTTTCTACGCACAGTGCATGTGGGCGGAGCTCCAGCGTTGCGCTCACTCCTTCCCTGTTGCAGATACAGGAGCCATGCTGTCTGTCCTTTTTACGTAGCCCCCAAACAAAGTGTTGATTTAAACGCCAGCAGCTAATCGCCGCCCCGCCGGCTCTTCCTGCCGCCGCGCCTCAGAGCCATCTCCGGTCAACACGTTTGCCTTCTCCTTGTCGGCAGAATAGTCCCAGCGGCTCCAGCAGCAGCTCGCTGTGTCGGTTTGCTGCCCTGCTTGTTCAGGCGGAGATGCTGATTGGCTGCCTTTCTGCAGCACTGCTGTATGAAGACGTGGAACAACTAGGTGAGCTGAAAGCCGGGCCGCTTCTTTCAAGTTTGTCGCTAAGTAGAATCTTTAAAAGAATTTTGGTCTTTGCTGTGGATTTGACCAAAATCTGGATTATTTTCCAGCCCTGGTCCTAGTGGTCACTGTCCAGTGCTAGCTGTCTGCGTCATAACATGTCATTGTTTAAATATTCTAACAGGGATCCAAGTCCTGTTTACATTGAGTATGTTCTTTATTTTTAACCTTAACCCAACACAGTAGGGCTGAGTTCCCTGTAAAGGTGTCTGAGTAGGAACAGACGGTGACCCTTACGCAACTTTTTGTCAGGTGGAAGTTTCTGATGTCGGTCGCCGTGTAAGGTTAGTTTGTCAGTGGATAGGGAACCTGCTAGCTGGCCTGTGTGAGTCTGGGAGGAGCTGAAAGATGTGTGCGTAAAAAGATGGAAACTGCAGAAAAGCTGCTTCTAACTGACATCCCTGAACCTTACGTTACGTGTTTGAGGAAATGTGGTCAAGACGGCAGCTTTAAGCAGTCTGAATCGTCTCCTTCCACAGAGTCGACTCATGTGGAGAAGCCCGCGGCGACTCTCCCCTGCCAGTCCCAGTCGTCGTCCTCGGGTGCGGGGAGCTTGAACCCGTCGTCGGGGCCACCCGGGTCGTCGGCATCCACCGTGCCTGTCTCCCCCGTCCTCCAGTCCTCCACTCCCCCCATCCTGCAGGACCCCAACCTGCTTCGCCAGCTTCTCCCCGCTCTTCAGACGGCGCTGCAGCTCAACAACGCCAGCGTGGACATGGCAAAAATCAACGAAGGTAAGAGAAACCCCCCCCCCCCACCCCAGCGTTGGCGATGCAGCTCGTCTGATGCCGTCTGTCCTGGCTCTGCATTCAGCTTTATTAGTGATAATTAGTTTGACAGTTTGGGTGTAGCCATCAGATCTAAAAGACTGATATGATTAAAATAAATAGGATAAAAGCAAAATTAAGGAAGGATAATGTGCTGCATCGGTCGTCAGCGACGGTTTTTTAGGTGGGTTTCATGTAAGCCACCATGTGAAAGGTAGAGTCCAGTTTTTCCGTCTGTCTGATCGATGTCTCCCGCTTCCTCGTAGTTCTCACGGCCGCCGTCACACAAGCGTCGTTACAGTCGATGCTCCACAAGATCCTCACCGCTGGACCGTCGGCTTTCAACATCACCACCATCCTCTCCCAAGCGGCCCAGCTCTCCAACCAAGGTAGGCGGAACGGCGTCCGTCTGTGTGGCGTTGGCTCTGCTGACTGTGAAGGGTTGACGTGGTCGTTCAGCGTCCTTGTGTTTTCATTCCCCCCCGACAGCTCAACAATCAAATCAGTCACCGATGTCTTTAACATCAGACGCCTCGTCGCCAAGGTCCTACGTGTCGCCGCGGATCAGCACGCCGCAGACAAACGTGGGGTCTTTGAAGCCCCACCTCAGCGCCCAGCCGGTCATCCCACAGTCAAAAGTAAGTCACTAAAACACGCTTTTCAATCCTGCGTGCGGTCAGAAGGCTTCTAGAGAAAGACGCATCCTGTTTGGGCACACCGGCCTCCTCTGCAGCGTCGACCATTCCTTTGCCAGGCCGGGTCAGGGTTGGTCCTCCCTGAGGCTCGTGGCCCATATCGTCCTCTTGGAGAGTGGAGTTGATGACATCGGAGTCGCCCCCTGCTTTCTGAGACCTGACTGGAGCTGGAGAGCTTCCTGACTATCGAGGCAGAATCCCAACATCTCAGAGATGTTGTCAGGAGCTCAGTGGAGCTCAGCGCTCCGTCATACTGGGAGAAAACATCAGCTGGATGTTTGCTTTTTATCGTTCTTTATGGCAGGACTTTAAATTGTGAGTGAGCCCTCTCTGTTGGCCAGAAGGCAACCCAGTGCATGTTCCCAGGATGCTTCACTGCCTCCTCCTCTCCAAAAACCCAGGGGACTTTATCTCAGAATGTTTCTCCCAGTCTTCTCTGGTCCAATATTGGTTCTTCTACAGTCACTGCCAGATGTTGAGTTTCTTAGAGAGAAGAATTTATTCCTGCTGCTGACAGCTGCCTGCTGTCCTGCTCTCCCACCCCGTTTACATCCAGACTCCTTAGTTCGGCCCTCTTCAGGAGGCGGTCCTGGTCCTTGCTGGACGTTATGGATGGCCTGGAGCTTTTCCAGGTGTGAGGATGTAGTAAATGGTTTTGATGAAGTAGCAGCCGGGTTGTTGCCTGTGAGATGCAGGGCGATGAGGCGACATGCGTTCCCTGGGAGGGACCCATGGGTGACAAAGAATGGATTCACGTTGTGTGACATCGGCTGTCCTGAACTCACTGACGGCTCAGACCTGCTCATGTTGGAGCAGAGCACCATGAAGATGACGTTGGTGGCTTTTCATTGCCGTTTATGAACTTTGCAATTCATTTAATTTCAGATACTCTCTCCACATGGGAATCTGGACACACTGCAGGTTAGAACCATAAAAGCTTTGCACAATGGGTGAAGTCGGACAGTGTAGTCCAGGGTGTACGCGGGTATACGGCGTATAGCCACTTATGTTTCAGTCAGCATTGCCTATATCAACTTCTGGAGTGTCTTTTGTTTGAGCGCGCAGTGAGACATGTATTCAGCGTTTAAACATCACTCGCGCGCGCTCAACTCTGATAAACTCTTCTCACTATGCTCGCGCTCGGTTCCGTGACCCGCTACTTCCACACTCAATGCCAGCTGTGCGCGGCTCGCTGGATTCTGTCTGTGCGTTCGTGACTTCAGAAGCTGTCCATCTCAACAACCAATCACAGACAGGTTTCTTTCCATCCAATCAGAGTAGGGCTTGACAATTCTGCATTCAGATGGATTAAATGAAAAAACGCTGCAGCTTTTGGCAGAAAGTACTAAACATAACAGTGGGATTGAAGAAAAAAACAACAACCAATAAACAGTTTAATATTTTAGCCTAAAATATTTAGTTTAAAATAATTCCTTGAGTTACTAAGTGAGGTGTGAAAAATGTTTTTGTCTCTTTTCTTTCCAGCTTCTGGGAGGTGATGCAAAAGTTTCTTGTGATCATAATCATCATCATTGTCATCATTTAAAGACAATTTAAAACAACAACAATAATAAGCTGTTTAAATCCTTAAAAACAAAGAGAAGTTCTTTGAACTGAACTGAACAGCCATTATGACATTTTAAAATCGAGGGGCTGAACATTCAATAATAATAATTGAACTTTATTCAGTGTTTCCCGCAGGAATTTGCTTATGCGAGGCGGAGCGGGGGTGGACGACACGTTTTCCGCGGACAGACTCGCGGAGCGGGGGTATCCATGTGTTTTTTCCATGCCATTCACGCACGCGCGAAAGCGCGTGTTAACGTCACTTTTTTTTTTTTTTTTTTTTTTTGGGATGTTGGCGTGGCGGTAGCGTGAGTTTGGCGTGGCGGCCGCCACGCCAAGATAGCGCTGCGGGAAACCCTGTTATTGATCTCACAATGGAGAAATTCACTTCTGCATCTTAATCCATCCCCTTGGGGAGCAGTGGGCTGCCATGTGTGGCGCCTGGGGAGCAATCTGGGGTTAAGGGTCTTGCTCAGGGACCCAGAGTGCCGTGACTGGGGATCGAACCGGGTACTTGCATCCTTCTCTGAGTGCAAGCGTGCTGCTCTAACCACTTGGCCACGACTCCCCCTATTCATTGTCAGGGTGTCTAAATCAACAGGATCAACAGTTATTTGGGTGTTTTAACTGGTATATTTGACAATTCATGATTTGCAAAGACAAAGAGATTTGAGTTTTGATGTTCTCCTCGTCATCAACTTTATCTCTTTCTATAGATTATCTTTCTCATTCAATTTAGGACTTTCCATATGCCTTATCATCTAGGTCTATATTGAAAAACCTACAGCAAAGTAATGAAATGTTGATTCTGGATGTAGTGTAGGAATTCCTTCAATATAAACCAAAGAAATCTTTACATTACCTGCCAGGCGCTGGAAAAAAATCTTTAAAAACAAGACAACAGTCTTTTCACACCTCACGTACCGGTAGTAGCTCAAGGAAATATTTTAATCTAAATGTTTTAGGCTAAACATTTTAGGCAAAAATGAGTAAACCCTAGTGATGGATTTTTGGGTAAACTAAATAGAGCAGTGTTACATGTCATTGTTACATGTCATTTTTCTGAGCTGTGTCTAAGAGGGCAAACATTGAGAGTATAGCCACTTCTCCAGGGACCACTACACCACTGCAGACAGCCACAGATCAGCTGCAAGGGGCAGACAACAGCTAACAATGTCAAGTTACTTTTCTGTAACCAACGCAGCCACGTCAGCAGTAGCTACCGCAAACAGCACAGCAGCAGCTGGAGCAAGCTTTACTGCCACTAACGTAGGGAAATCAGACGGTCTGCAAACAACATTTGGATCCAATGCAACGCTGCATGCGGAGGTGTTCTGTTGTCTGAACACAGCCATCAAAGAGGAATCTTATCTATCTATCTATCTATCTGTCTGTCTGTCTGTCTGTCTGTCTGTCTGTCTGTCTATCTTCTACTTGTTGATGGCATTAAAATGATTTCTACGAGCATTAAAAGAGAATTAAAAAGCATTAAATTAGGGTTACTCATTCCTGTATAAACCCTGTCAGGGGTCGCCACTGCAGCTCTTAACCCCCCCCCCCCCGGCTCATTTCTCAGTGTGAAGACTCCAGCCAAACGTGGGAAAGGCAAAGGCCTGAAACAGAAAAGGCTTTGTGATCCCAGCGACGTTAACGAGTCCTGCTGATAACGAGCGCCATGGGCTGGGGTTTGTTCTCATGTAGCTTTACTTGTGTTTCAGGTGAGCAGCCCAGCCGTGAAGCAGCCTCCTCATTCCCAACCCGCATCCCAGCAGTCCCTGTCCAGCGAGAAGCCACACAGCCACGACCCCACCACGGCCTCCCCACGCTCGCTCCAGCGCCAAGGGTCAGTACGGACGCACCTCTGCACAGCTGGAGGCAGATGAGACTGGAGGCTGTTGCTCCAGACGTTAGCTTGTTGCTGATTGCCTGCTAACATCTGCTCCCATTCATACGCGTTACCAGGCTGAGTGGAAATGCTGCTTCAGCTGCTTCCCTTCATGCGTTCTCCTGTTGCTCCACCTGCTGGTCATCAGTGGAACAATAAGGAGCTGATTTGTAAAACACATAATACAGCATTCCTGATACTATAGCTGAGTCCATGTCGGGGCTCAAAGTTCTTCCAACTTGTTAGCTAATGATCTCACATCGTCCATGATGATGGATGAAAGAGATGGTTTGAACTTCCTCCTTCTGTCTCTGCTCCTTCTCTGCAACCGCGACGCCTCCTTTTAAACTCGTGTGCGATTTCTGGCTTCAGTTGTCGTATTATTTCTGCTTTTGCCATATTAATCAGCTCTCCCTGTTGTAAACGACTCTGTTGCTATGGTGACGCATCATAACAAAAGAGCAAAATATAGTATTGGGAAAAATCAGCTGCACAGCATCCAATACAAGAAGAAATTGTTGTGCAAAAAAGCTATTTTTCAAAGAAAAGGAGGAATGAAATTTTGAAAAAAAGAAAAATAATAATCTCAAAGTTACAGAGCTACTTCAGAAAAGCTAAACTGTTGTTTTCATTTAAAATTGTTTGGATGTAGGGCGGTGACATTCCACATCCCAGGAGCCAGCTTGGTCCAAAGAGCCGGATACAAGCAGCTGAAATGAGTTTTCTCCGTAGTGTGTCTGGGCTCTCCCTTAGAGATAGGGTGAGGAGCTCAGTCATCCGGGGAGGACTCAGAGTAGAGCCGCTGCTCCTCCACGTCGAGAGGAGCCAGTTGAGGTGGCTCGGGCATCTGGTCAGGATGCCTCCTGGACGCCTCCCTGGTGAGGTGTTCCGGGCACGTCCCACCAGGAGGAGACCCAGGGGAAGACCCAGGACACACTGGAGGGACCATGTCTCCCGGCTGGCCTGGGAACGCCTTGGGATTCCTCCGGAGGAGCTGGCCCAAGTGGCTGGGGAGAGGGACATCTGGGCCTCCCTACTGAAGCTGCTACCCCCGCGACCCGACCCCGGATAAGCGGAAGACAATGGATTGATGGATGATGTAGGCTGTGTTCAAGCTTCATGAGTTTCTACACCGTCGCTGTCTTGTTGACATTAAAACCATGGGAAACCTCAGTTTGCCTTGAAACCGTTGACTGATCGACTCCTGGTGCTGAACAAAGCTGCGCCTGGGTTTAGAGCTGCAAGAAGTAGCTGTGGTCGTTTCCTCAACAAGGCATCCATGTTTGCTTTTAAAGCTGTAATTCAGGAGGAAGGATCCAAAGAGAAACTTATCAGGGTGAAGGACTTCTCTGTTCCTGCCATGCTGGCATGAGCTGGTTTTCTGCGGCACGACGCATGGTTCACCCAGCAGCCGCGGTCTGATGGCTGCATTGCACCGTCTGTGCTGGATTCCCTACTATCGCTTTGCTTTACATCCAACTGCTCAGCCATTTCTAGAGCCAAACAACAAAACTGCTGCTTTCCAGACACGTGCTGGATAAAGGTCTGCAATGATCTCATGAGTCGTTGTTGATACCCATCGATCTGGGAAGGTTTTTAGTGGAAGCAAAAGAAGTAGCCGTGGAAAATAAAGCACTCTTCAGCTTGTTTTAGAATTACATATCGTCTACTGTCAAAGCGTTAGTTTGTTGTCCAACTCATTGGTTGTTTAGGGTTTTCAGTTCCTGACAGAACCTACTGCTAAATCCATGTCTGTTAAAGTTTAGCCGCCTTTTATATTTTGCCTCCAGACCCTCCTGGACCAGGGTTCTGAACTGGAGTTCTTAAACTGGGTCTGGTTTAAATACCAGAGCATTAACTCTAATACTTCTTAGAGTTTTTTGCTAGTAAACCAATTGATCAGAAGTTAGAAACTAGCATTTCATATCTGGATTTTGAAATGGTTCTAATCTCAGTTTGTCCAAATACCAGAAGCCTGTCCACCTCAGTGCTGAAGCCTCGTGCTGATGGATAGTAAAGGTCAAACATCCAGAGTTTGGTCAAGTCTGCCAGAAAACAGGAGAATTTAGAGTCAGGAAAAGTCCGGCTTATTGAAAAGGAGAAATTGCTGGAACCGTGGTTTAAAACGAGGACTGGATCATTTTATTTGGATGGTGAGATTAAACACATCAGAAACAAAAGTGGACTTATCACCTCAAATGTCATTAAATTCATAATGCAGCTGTTGTCTCTACTCTGTAGCACCTTACCCTGGTTTCAGGGAAAGGCTCTTCTTCTTTGGTTATTCCACATCCATCCTCCTACCTGTTGCTGCTAATGGGCTAGCATTAGCCACATTAGCTAACATTAGCTATCAGGCCTGTAGTGTAACCCGGCTTCCTGAATAAGATCAGCTTTAACGGCTGCTAACAAAGAGTGCATCAGGTTTCTTGTATCTTTTTTTTGTTTCTAGCTCTTTGATTTAAGAAGGATTTGCTGCAATATTACCCTAAGACCTGTGGTTGGTAACCATGACGAAGCTTACTGCGTACTTTCTGTAAAGGCGTTAAAGGTACTTAATCAGAAAAAATGATTAATTACCTTACGCCAACGTAAGCTTTAAGAGCCGTTGTTAAACTTCCGTTAAGTGAGTCAAAGGTTTTGTTTTCTGTGGCGCTTTGGCCAAGTTGTGAAGAAGTTGCTGATTTTAGGAGGTGAATGTGGCAGCAGGAAACCTGAACGTTGTGTTTTCTCCCGCCCCGTCGCCTGCAGCAGCCAGAGGAGTCCGTCTCCTGGACCCAACCACGTCGGCGCCGGCAGCAACGCCTCCAACTCGGCCTCGGCGCCCCCCGGCGCCTCCACGGCCCGGGCCCCCTGCTCCTTCACCCCCACGCTGGCCACCCACTTTAACGAGAACCTTATCAAGCACGTGCAGGGCTGGCCCGCAGAACACGCAGAGAAACAGGTCAGCACCGCCCCCAGTCTTCTGTGATCTGTCCACAAACCCAGGGCTCTCTGACCCTAACCCACGCCGTGTCCCCTCACCTGAACTCTTCCAGGCGTCCAGACTACGCGAGGAGGCCCACAGCATGGGCAGCATCTGCATGTCGGAGAACTGCACCGAGCTGAAAAACCTGCGCTCCTTGGTGCGGGTCTGTGAAATCCAAGCCACGCTGCGGGAGCAGAGGTAAGCCCGCGTCCTGCCGCCGCGCCTCAGACGCCCTCACATCTAACGCCTGCGCTCTCCCTCTCTCCCGCAGGATATTGTTTCTGAGACAGCAAATCAAAGAACTGGAAAAGCTGAAGAATCAGAATTCCTTCATGGTGTGAGGACTTTGGGTGGAGAGCCGCAGCTGGTTTTGGGAGGGGAAAGAGGGAGGCGGGCAGACCTATTGCACATAGTGGACAGGTGGAAGGAGAGCGCTTGTTGGGTTCCTCTTGAACCCAGTCTTAACACACACACATCAACACACACAGACACACACTCAGAGGAGGTGGAGTGGGCTCGGATCGGACCGTCGGGCTGGGAGAGCCGAGGCAGAGCCGTGGGGGATGGGGGTTGGGTTTGCAAGACTTGGTTTTGTAGAAAACAAAAACCCCTACGGTGGGAAAAACATGTAGATTTCTTGTAGATGTTCTTATCTATGTTGTAAATATGTTTTGTAGATCGAAGCCATGGAAAGCCATGCTTATCAAAGCTTTGGACATCCGGACTAATCAGCGCCTCGGCGGCGCCGGTCCTTCGTGTTGACTCATCTGCAGACTCGGAGCTTCAGTCCGCCGCTTCCCGGATCACTGAACCGTGGAGCGGGGCGAGCGAGGGGCGGAGCGAGGGAGAGGGCCGAGGCGCGGACTAAAGCAGAACCGTCTGTTAGTCGGCCCTCTGGTTGTGGTCCTCCCCCTCCTCCCCGGTGTGAGAAGGGCGTGGCTCTGCAGGTGGGCCCTAGCCGCCCACCGCGGTTCAGTGATGCGTCAGCAGCTTCTGGGGTCCCTGCATTGCCCAGTCTGAAAAATCAGTGCCTGGTGGTTGGTGAAGTGAGTGATTATTTTGAAAAAATACAAAAAAAACGAAGAAAAAAAAAATCCATTGTGGGATGTGACTGCGTGCTGCTTTGGACCATTCCCGGTAACCTGCCCCCACCCCCGGCTGTCCCGCCCCGCCCACCCAAACACCCGCCCGCCCCGCCACGCCTCTTTTCTCACACATCCCACCTTCCTGTGTTGTGCTTTTCTTTTCTTCTCCTTTGGGTTCCCGCTGTTTATGTTCCTCTTTCCCCTCTTTGACTTTTTTTCAAGTTGAGGTCGTACCTCCTGTTTTCATTCCTTTGTACAGTTGCTAACATAACAGTGGAGTTTTTAAAGAGAGACAAGAATAAAAAAAAAGGTTTTATTTATAAGAGTTGTAGTGACGAGCGGTAAATCACGACGATAGCCACACATTTTCACCAGCGCCCCGGTCGAGGAGCGGGAGGACGGCTTCAGCAGGTCCGAGGCGGGTGCATGTGGAGCACCTCTACGGTCAGCGCAGGGCAGCGAGAGGTCGAAGCTCAAATGTGAAATGTATGTATTGTAATAAACATGTTAAACTAAAGCTAGCCCTGTTTATTTCATTGGCTCTGTCAGATTTGGCCCGTACCTACCTGAGGCGTTATTATGCCGTTATTATATTAGTTGAAAAAGGTCTCCAAATGACAATGTTATGGTTTGTCGTGATGATTTTTAAGATTTGTCGTTATCGTGGAGGCCTAGGGGTCCTGAACCGCCCGTTTCTCCCTCCCACCATCCTGAAAACGCGTTTAGACAAAAGGAGAACGCCACATTGTTGTGTTCTGCATTGTTTCATGAATTATGATGACAGATCCAATCAGCTGCCTCCCAGGTCAGAGCTGCTTTAGGGAGATGTGACCCTCCGGCCTCCTTCATAGAGCCAGAGGGGTTCAGAGAAGGCGAGCCTTGCAGCCTCCGGTGACCCCTGCTGGTGCTTTGCTGAACTGCAGTTCCCTGGAAGTCCGCCTCGCCTCTGGAGCTTTAGTGCTAGAATACTGAAAAGTGAATTTTCTTTTAATCAATACAAAGTTACACCCATAGAAACATAGGAACAAAATATCAATTTTTTTTCACTTTTTACAACAACAGAAAAACATATTTCTCAGAAACTTAAGCCGAGCTTTAAGGGTTTTAACACTGAAATGTCAGTAAGCTCCAAAGGCTTATTGCCCAGGAATCTGGTTGTTCAGACTGATGCAACCAGGTAGAGCTGGGTATAGATTCAGGTTCCCAAGGTTTGGAATCGATTCTTTACGACCTGATGTCAAATTGGATGGCTGGTGTTAACATTTGTTTTCCTAGCTTTTACCTGGATTACATGACTGTAGTTATGCAACATACTGATACTAGTATATCAACACTCAGCAGCAAACTAAAGTAATGGTAGTTAATGGCGGCTGTAAGGACCAAATGCAGAATACCCAAACAGATCAAGGGTAGAAAACTGGGCGGCAGAGATATTTACAGCTGCTTTTAGGATACTAACCTGGTGCATTATTAAAAACCCGACGTTAAAAATTCACCTCCCAAAGTGGAGCCAGCCTAAAATGCCAGCTCACACATTTAAGTTCACAGTGGAAAATGCATTTTTTTTAATCGATCTTTGGTTATCTGAATCGATCTTTAGGATTGGTATGAGCATAAATTCAGAATTGGAAAATTGATTTAACACAGCTGTACTACATCCATGCATATTGATATAGGGTTTGGTAGAACACAAGCCACAGTTCATAGTACTTGCATCAATGACAGTGCTGAGTGCTGAACCCCTTGTTTTTGTAATTATCTTGTTTCTAACGTTGTTTCTTTGCCAGTATGGTATTGGCTGGGATGGATCCAGTTAGCAGAGCAGCCCAACCTGTACGACTCTGACTAGTAGTAAAACCACATACTCAAAAGGAGGTCTTTATACATCATCAGTTTGTTTTCATGGCAAACAGCAGCTTAATTGATCAAAGTAATCTTGGTCGGTTTTTCAATCTGCATTCAAAGTCCAAAAGTACCTAAATCTTTCAAATGTGTTCAAAATGCCTTGAGAATTATTGATCATGAGAGTCTGTTTTCTGGAGAGCAAAATCCTTTTTTACTGAAATGACAGAAGAGGGCATAAGAACAAATACTGTCAGTGTCTCCTGCTTTGGATGAAGCAACAACACCATCCACATACTGCACTGATGTCATTTATCCAAGAAGAACCCTGACCAGGTACAAGTACTGTAACAGTACACAGAGATGCTGTTCAGTAGCTAAAAAGTTACAATTCGTCTAGTTTAAATGTTCCAAGAATTTCAGGCTTTTATTAGCTCTAAACCAACATCTTCATGGCAGCACTTCAGAGGTGACAGGATGTGAGCGGTTCTGACAATGTTCGGAGTCCCGTTCCTGCTGTGTCTCAGAACCAGATCCTGGGCACAGGGTCCAACTTCTCCCGTCACTGTCCTCCACGGGACCTACCTGTCTGCTGCTTTTCAGCTGAACACCACAGCCAACCCACACCACGGCTCTGTTGTCAGGATCCCACTAGCATTCTGTGACCAATGATATCACAGATGTGGAGGAAACCCATTTTTTTTAGTTTGAGAAGTCAATCACTGACTTGGTGCAAGGAAATCAAGTGTTAAAATAGTATCCAAGCTGCTAAAACATGCTGTATTTAGAATATAATCCAAAAGGTCATTTGTGGACATGCCCACACCCGCCCGCAGACAATGTTTCAACAATCATAAAAATTCTGCTCAGGAAAATGGCTGGAGATGAAGTGGGATCAAAGTGTGCTGCTAGCGCAACTTCTTCCAGAAACAATTTGGTGAAACTGCTTACAAGCGTGATGCAAAAGAAACACCAAACTGGTCGAAACATCAGAACATTGCCTATTGCCATATTAACCTATAGCGAGGAAGTCTCATTAAAACCAGCAGAAAATAAGAAAACAACCTGTGATCATCATTTACAGTCACCGACAGGACAAGAACGGGTCACCATCCTGCCTGATGGTCAGACATTGATAGTTTGACTTTGTTAGATATCATGTATAGCTATATAAACTGTAGGTTTTTATAATACATAATAAGAGAGAAACGTGGGGGTTGTGATAGTGCAACTACTTATTCTGTTTCACAGCAGTGAGATGTTCAATAGTGACAGACGGGGAAGAAACTCTGTAGCGCCCACTGGGAAATAAAAGGCTGAGCAGGAGGTGTGGGGTCCGCAGAGATGCTAGCAGCACTTTTCCTGACCCCTATAGACCTGTACAGGTCCAGGATGGAGAGAGGGAGGCTCGGCCCTGAAGATTTTCTCTGCGAACCCGTTAACTGCAGTCTGGGCTGGTCCTGTTTTGTAGACGAGCCAAACCACACAGTGATGGATGAACACAGGACAGACTGAATGATGGGAGCGTAGAAGATGTCCAGCAGCTCCTGTGGAAGGTTGGACTTCAGGAAGTCCAGTCTCTGCTGTATGATGATGATGATCTCTAGCAATGCTGGAAGGGTTCTCTGGAAGTCAGTCGTCATCCCCATCGTGTTGAGCAAGTTAAGCTCCAAGTGGTTCTGCCTGCACTGGGGGAAAATCAGCCGATCCTTCTCCTGTCTATAGGCACTCGTCGCTTTCCTTGTGTGACCTCAGGTACGGTTTCTAAACCCTCAACTCTTTTGGTACCGCACCACAAAGAAAGGTTGCAAGGATTAACAGAGGCATGGGTTCAAACTGAATACAGTTTATTGGTTTTACAAGACAATAGGAACAATTAATGTGTTTTATTGTGCAGGGAAGAATAACCACCTTAAACGTAGGAGCCTGGAGTCCTGATAGCTAAAAAAACCCAATTAAATTAACTAGACCATTTGGAGGAGAACTACTAAAGAAAACACAAACGAAATACACCTTGGTGTCTCCCAACAAAAACACTCAAGCCACAAACCCTAATGAATACAACACACACACACACACACACACACACACACACTCTCTCCTCCCAATAGTCCTCTCAATCCAATCTGAGTACAACCGACCCAGGGACAGCATAGGACCTCAGGTGGGATAAAACCAGCCCAGGGAGCTAAACAATAAAAACTCGTCCCTGCGTTTTGTTAAAACTAGGAATAAATAGCTAAAATAGGGTCCGAGCAGTGATTAAAACAGTAAATAAAACAACTGAAACAGTAGCAGGCCAACCTCTCCAAGGTGGAACCCAGTCCACAGCAGTCTGTGCGTCTCTCTATTACCGCGTTGCCTTTGCAGGAATCCTTGCCTCAGATCTGATCTTACCAATCTACCCCTCTCTAAATGGAACAGCTGATTACCTGCCTCATTAATCACCAGCTGTACGCTATCGAAGCGTCCTCCATAAATAGGCAGGAGGAAGAGTGTGCACCACCATGCTTCAGGGCCAAAGTATCCCGGCTACACTTGGATGACAGTGAGTTCAGAAAATATGACTTATCACAGAGAAACTCTTCTCAATCATGAACAGCAACCGGGTGATTGGATCGTTCATTATCAAACAACTGAGTTGGCTCTTTCTGAATGATTACTGAACCTAACCCAAAATGACCCCGATGAGCAGGTTCTCTGCCAGCAGAGGGCAGCATCATTGTTTCCTGTCTTTAGATTGTTCTGTAGGGACAGACTCAAGAGCTGATTTTGACCACTGGTCTCTATTTATTCACTGGAGTGCTGATTGGCCCGAAAAACTGAAGTCACTGGCCGCCATCTTGCTACTCCCTACTCTCATAGAATCCCGTAGGATTTGGCTGCAACAACAAGCAGTTTTCTGGCTGTGGGAAAACGTTACACAGGTAATTTTACCTGTGTAACGTTACCTGTGTCAGTGGATGTACTAACAGTATCAAGAGAAAGTCTTGTGGTGAAATATTTTGCATGTTTATATATATATATATATATATATATATATATATATATATATATATATATATATATGGTTGATTATTATTATGCAGAAATGTGTGTATGTAATGTATAGCTATACATGTACACTTGAGTGTATTTGGCAGATTTATATTATTATATTATTATATGATCTACTAGTGTAGAAACTGAAGCTCTGTGGAGTGCTTAAATTGGTTAATTCATTTAGCTCTATTATAAATCTATGTCAGACCTAAAGGCTAATGCACAGACAGCATAAAAGTATATGGCATTTGACATTTTAAAAATCTTAAGCCCCCCTGAACATGAGAAAATCCTCGTTATTCGATGCTGTAGCGCATGTATTCCCTAGTTACTGGTGGAAATTAGGGAGTACCAATATGGCGGCTGGTGGCTTCACAGCAACGTGTACTAGCAACGGCCAATCAGCAATCCACTGAATAAATAGAGATGAGTGATTTTGACCCTTTATTTTTTTCTTGTATGCTGGATGTTTTGTGCACTCTGTTGAGTTGATCAAGTCATAAGTTGGGCTTTCATCTGACTGGTTGCTGGAAGAGTTGCAGAATGGGCTCAAGTGGTTTATCCATTTTCACGCAGAACATCTTATTTTAAAAATAACCTGTAGTTATATTTCATAAAATCTTCCATGCTGGAAAATCCCCTGTCATTTAAAAAAAAAAGAAGATATAAAAACCATACAAGTGAACAGGAACAGTCTGGCTTTCCTTTAAAAGTAGCCAAAAACAAATAATGGTGCTATTTCCCTGAGATGAACGGGATTTGGTGCAAACTGTATCAACCTGAGATCAAGAGCTAGAGACCTTGCTGAGGTGCTGGCTGAAAAGTGTCGCTGTCCACAGTGTAACAAATCCTGTACCCACATGGGCTGAAAGACCACGGAGAGGAAGAAGCCATAACTCTGAGAGCAAAATGGAAAAAGCCAGACCAGAGTTTTCAAAAGCACATCAATAACTGGAGACGTGTGCTGTGGTGTGGTCACATAACATGGTGGTACGCTCAGGGGTGAATGTCCTTTTGGACGGCTCACGTGTGCCCAAACCTAAAATTCATGGCTGATGTGTTACTTCAATATTTTCAGATGACATGATGCTGCCACCCCCGTGCTTCACAGTTAAGGTGGTTCCCTTAGGCTTGGTGTGCTTCCCGTTTTCCCTCCAGATTTACCGATGATGATCTTAGCCAAATGCTTCATGATAACAGTCAATGCTGCAGTGTGGTCGTCGCAAAGATTTCAGTCCCCTAGGCTCGTGATTATCAAAACACACAAAAAAGAAGAAATGCAGCTTAAAGGAGCTATAATAATAATAATAATAATACATTTAATTTATACTGCACTTTCCATCAAAAGATCTCCAAGTGCTACAGGTAAAAAAGAAAAAAAGCATAAAAAATTAAAAAAGCTATTTTAGAAGAGAGAAAAAAAAACATCTAAAGAGGACCAAAAGCTTTGCTAAAAAGAAATGTTTTAAGGCCTATAAGTAACAAGGAGACCTAGTGTTTCAATTCGGAACAACACACACAACACCAACCTATTATGCCGTTTCCTCGACGGTCCGTTGCTGTTTGTGAAACTCCACTGAATTTTTACTTCCACAGGACAGATGTATGATGTTGTATTCTGTTCTATTTCTGGTCTTACTGGCTTCCATGTTAGCAGGCTGCTACTCTTTTGCCAAAATAAAATATCAAAAGCTGTGCTCTTTTGGCAATCCTGGGAACTCTCATATGATTGGCTCAGGAACCAGGAAGTAAACACGGGCTACACTCTGAACCGAAGGAGTTCCGGACCATCCCTCTAGGTTTGAAAGGAGAAACAAATGACTAAGACATTGTTGATGGAGAGGACAGATTGTTTAAAAGGAACGTTACTTCCATCCCAGGTGACAAATAAGAATGATTTAGGTAAATTTTACACTAAATATCTTACTTATTGCTCCTTTAACTAGAAACCAGTTATTTCTAAAATGTAGCGCACTATATACGATCAGTTCCTAAACCCACAGCTCTTTAGCTGCACCTACAGCTGTTATACTGGACATACTGTTCCTGTAAGGTCACTGGCCATAAAATGATCCTTAACCTTTTTCATGCGGGGAGAGGTTGGGGAGCAGGATAAAATATTGTCTGTTGGGATTCCTATTGTTAAAAAAAACCTTAACAAAAAATATTTGACAAAAAAAAAGTGTTGGAGCAGTATCGGAGAAAGAGGGTTCATCCTGTTATTGAGATCAGCTGAAGGAGCCCAGATTGGCAGAATGAGCGATCAAAGATGCCGTCTTCACTACGCAGATCCTCTAACCAAATCTGGAACATCAAAAGCTGCAGCGAGGCTCTTCCCCTGCGAACTCACCAGAACTGAACATTTCCCTTTGTTACAGTCAGGAGGGTAAACGAGATCATGCAGGACGGAGACAGTCTGCCTGTCTGGGGCTCTGTGGAGACACTGATACGGCTCACATCAAAGAGAGGAGAGGAAGCGCAGGAGGAAGACGTGTCAGAGGAGGCCTTTCTGGCCCCGGCTGCGGGGCTTTCAGTCACTCCTGAGTGGAGAAGTTCTGAGCGGGGTTATGGGACATAACTCTGACTTAAAACCGTTTGCTTTTAGGGAATCCGACGTGGAATTCTCCAGAGAAGCTTTTAAAAACAAAAAGTAGAAATCAGCTAGAGTTGTTCCCATTCCCACACAGCAGCATTCCAGCCATGAAGCAGGGGGGGGGCACACGTTTGTTATGCAGATTCTCCTCTGTCTGTAACAGGTAACACCTTCTAGTGTCTCCTAATGTGTGAAACTCAACGCGCCCTGCGGGGAACGATCGCGCCCTGTGAAGGAGGGCCGTCCGCATGAAACTACCCCCCCCCCCCCTTCCCCCCCGGGGGGGCACTCCTCCTCTCAGCAGGAAAAGAAACGCAGCGCGTTGTTTTCCTCCTGGGGAAGATGGAGCGAGGCCTCCTCGCAGACAAACACAGGATCCAGCGGTGAAATGTGATCAACCAGATCCAACGAGCACGAATCTCTACCACGACAGAGACGAGTCATATCTGAAGCTAGGACACGACGCCTTGCTAAAATAACCTTCCCCCTTATGAACCTTTTGACAGTCAGTCACATTACAACCACGAACCTCGAACACACCATCCTGACCCTGTCACAGGGTGGTGGCAGCATCATGCTGTGGGGGGGACACACAGCACGACTGTCAACAACATCAGGCTGGATAATCACCAGACATTCCTGTAAAGATATTTTGAAGTTCGTAGTTGTGGCATGAAAAACAAATGCTAGCACCAACAACAGCTAAAGCTTATGAGCTCCAGGAAGGCACTCCTCAGTATGTCGCTGAGAGCTGCTGGGGTCTGTTGGTCCAGCTTTGGGCAGCTTATGTAAGTAATTATAAGCTTAGTTTATGGCCGTGCAGAGTCAGTGGGGGTTTAGCAGGTAGAACAGGTCGAACAGAAAATGTGTCTTGGTCTACTCAATTAGTGAAAATCTGTTATTTCTTTGATCTTTAAAAACATGTTCTCGCTTCCTCATTCCTCACAGCTCACCCCAATTGACCTCAAACCAAGACACTGTTATAAAGTCAGTCAAAATCACTTTGGATACAAGTAACGTGTCATGATCGGTGTATCTGGTTGATCTTCAGCGATTATTCTGAGAAGTTATAATGACGTGCCCCACTGAGAGGATTTTCAAGGACAGTCAGATCACTCCCTGCTTCTGCTGTAAAATGTTGTTTGGGTAAATCAAATTTACATGAGTTCAAACGTCCTGTTGCGCAAGCAAGGACATAAACAGATGGTTAACGTTCTGAACATAATCATTTTCACTGTCACTAGCATCTACGGCAGTATCCCTCATGGCTAGGGGGGTAATTATTGCAGCCGACCTCTGCCTCGGACCTGCAACGTTAAAATCCTCAAAACTTGAACGCCTCACTGAAATCTCAGAAAAGTCACGCAACCGCTGTAATGATTCATTTCAACTGACTAGTGCTATTCTCGATTCTTCTGTGATGCAATCAAAACTTCCATTAGTTTGTTTTAGTCTATATTGGTTTGAGAAGACCAAAAAAAAAAAGTCCCACACACAACCTCACTGAACAACAATCAAACTGCTGTTTCCAGCTTTGGCCGCTAGATGGGGGTGTTTAGCCGCCATTTCGCTATGGTGGACTTTAAACAGGCGTCACCAAAAAGAGGTATTTCTTGAAACATTTAGATGAAAATGAAATTCATTACCGTCTAATGTAATGTCAGCTAATAATTTAACATATAGGCTAACCTAAAGCGCGAAATAAATTGATCCTCGGATACAGAGGCTGCACATAAAGCCTCACACAGTAAACCGTGTTTTTTTTTATCTCAATAAATAATAATTAAAAAACAACAACGTGATGTAGCATTTTGAGGCCGGCTCTCTCCTCCCTTCCACGGGCTGTAGCAGCAGCCGTGGAGTGGCGCCTCCGTGGAATTGTACATAATTGCCGTAATTGCGGTGTCGCCTCCTGCCGTCGCCTGCGGCGAGGATCCTCCTCCTGTTGTCTGAGGGCCACAGTTGCTGTTGATCGGGGCCACACGATACCGTCGCACCTGTAAACGCGGAGCCATGTTGGGACGGTCTCCATTATTAAAAGGAACGGGTAGCAGAAGTAAGCCCTGATGTAGTGAGATATAGAAAGCACGTCAGGCTGATACAGATCGCTCTTACTGGTTTTGTTTTGCATTGCCAGTTGGTGCGCGAGCCGGTCGACTTGTGCGCGTGGGTGTGTGCGGGCGTGTGTGTGTGTGTGTGTCGCCTTGGTGGCGCCATGCGCTTTCTGGATCGCGGCTGTCCGCCTCCCGCAGCAGCAGCAGCGGTGTGTCAGCCTGAAGGTAGGCGGCTCTGCTGCACGGCGTCAACCTGGCTGCCAGCGCGATGACGCTGCAGGTAGCTGCTGCTGGACACCATTGACCTGACGTCAGACTGCGGAGACAAGGTTACGCCATGGTTCCTCTTAGGATAATTACGCCGAGCCATTTCATCAGACATCTGGGTGTCTGATCAAACTCTGCTTTTTTTTTTAAAAGAACTACAACGCTGGCAGGTTCATCATTAACGTGAGCCCATTGATGAACTTGTTTATTCTTTAAGTGAAATAAAAAACAAACAAAAAAAAAAAAAAGTGAGCCCATTGATGACATATGGAACATGCTATTACGGAAATAAAGGAGTATGAATGAAAGGTGCAGGGGACAGGGCTGTCAAGCTAGAATGTAGTGAGCAATAAGCAGTGTAGAACCGGAAGTTATGTGAACGGATGTGGAAAATTAAAGCCCGATCAAGGCTGTTGAGGATGGCCGTCACGCCACTAAAAGTTGGTGCTGCAGCGCAAATACGTTTATGAAATGCAATATGGCCCCGCCCCCGATCATACGTTTTTTCTTTTACTTTCTAACTATGTTTGACTTTTCAATGTTTAATTTATCAATGTTTGATCTTTCAGTATTTGTCTTTTCAGTGTTTAGTTTTTTTCAATGCCAAATCTCTTTTCAATGTCCCTGCAAAGCTGTCACTGGAAAAAAAAAAAAAAGTTAATTTTTTCTGTCCCTGCACAGACGGTGCGACGCTTCAGGCCGTTCGTCTTATTTTGAAGAGGACTCACCGGATGAGCTTCTGCTGTCTTGGCGCTCGGACCAATCAGAACGCAGAGGGGGGCGGGGCCTCGGCCGCTCGCTGCTCCCCTGCTCTTGTTAAATCTCCGCGGTGTGCCAGTCGGAGTGTGCAGCCCTGCGGACCGAGCCGTCTGAAGTTTCTCCGTCCAGGAATACAAACGCGATGCTTCGCTTCGACCGGCCGCTCAGAGAGGAACGGGAGAACCGGCGGTGACAGCTTCACCTCCACGTCACCCTTTTTTCCCCCCTAAGGAGTATATTTGTCTGTCTTATTTATTTTTGCTAAGCCTTGGAGAAGAAGACTTTTTATTTTTTTAGCGTACTCCGGTAATGTCGGACCGCTGTGACAAACCAACCCGCTAACGTTTCGGCAGAGGAAGCCTTTTTCCCCCCACCCTACCTGGTGTTGTCAGGTCGGAGCGCAGAATGGCTCGTCTTCCGCCCTAACTCCATGTAAACAGTTGCTACTTTTTTTTGTTGCTGCTGTTTTTTTTCCCTTCTTCTTCTTCTATTGCGTGTGGCTGTCTGCTGCTGGATAGAAGCCCGGCCGCAGCGCAGGAACTCGGCGTAAATGGAGCGCCAGTCCAGTTTCGTTTCCATCTGGCTCCAACTGGAACTGTGCGCCATGGCGGTTCTTCTGACCAAAGGTACGCTCAGACTTTGCTCTGCTGCTGTTTGCTGGCCTCTTCGGTTCAGGACAGACCCCGATCAGGAGAGAGAGAGAGAGAGAGAGATCAAAGTTAGCATTAGCCTGGCAACCCTCTTTCTTTTAGTCCGCTTGGCTTTGGTTATGGTGGAAATGCTTGATCCACACCGGGGTAGCGCTTCAGCGGCGACACGATCGCTGATCAGCGAAAAGCGAACTTTGTCAGGCCAGGACTGCGGGTCGATTGTAAGCGCCACGTTTTTGTAATTCGGTCCAGATCAGATGGACTTCTGGTTGAAGTGTGCAGCGGGATCGAACCCGGACGGAGCCGGTCTAAAGTCTGAGATCCACGACAGAGCCGCTCAGAGATCAGATCGCCTCTGATTGGTCAAACGCTGGCAAAGCTTTTAGTTTTTTGTCTAATTATTAAGTGCTCCAAGACTAATAAGTCACTATTACCGGCTGAAAACTATCAGCATGTAGGCTGCTGTCAGCCCTTTGAGTTTAATTATGATCACAAAGATTACAGAGGCGTGACTTGGTGCATGGATCAAAAATAATCTCATAATTTCTTCATTTATTTCTGTTAAAAAATAAAATAAACTTAGCAGCATTTATTTCCCTCCTATGTTTTACGGGGCTTTAAAAAAAAACAGGATCAGTCAGAATCCAGGCAGGCTGAGGATTTCTTTGGCGTGTTTGGATTATTAAAACAGCAAGGAGAAATGGTGTGGCCCCCCTTTTTTTTTCTTTTTTGGTGTTTTTAAACAAGTAAACGTTGGGCAAAGACAAACTGAACCTGTAGGCGTAAAGAATAACTCCTTGGTTAGATTGTGATCTGGAGGTTGCCAAGCGTTCTCCAGGCGGATTAAAAACAGATGAACGGACTTCGTGGAGGCACCGAATCGGATCCCAAATTCATCCCAGCGCCCCTGGAAGTCGTGGCGGGCAAATATTCCAGCGGTAACCTTAAAAAAAAAAAAAAAGTAACTTAAAAAACAAAAGACCAGGATAAAGACTTTTTAATCATATTGAGCCATTTTACCTCCAGCTGTAGCGCTTCATCTGTCACTCTGCTCCTGTAATGAAGCTGCCACCCGTTCATCAGACCCACTCGGGGCCCAGCCTGGGTGAGGGCCCCCTCCTCCTCCTCCTCCTCAGCTCCTTCCAGCTCCCCGGTCGGGCCCACAAAGGGGCCTCTCCTCTCCTCTCTAATGAAATATTCTCCAAATGACCTGCCTTAGCCCTGCTGCCCGGACCATTCACGGGGAAAACACTGATCTGATGAATGCGGCCCTGCACCGCACGCTGGCGCGCTCTCACAGGAGCCACCACTCGGCTGAAGCCGCCCGGTGGAAGACTTTTTCCCCAGGTTGTACCTGATCACATCAGACATCCAGCAAAGGCGGTTTTTCTCTGGCCCATAAAGTTGCTTTAGTGACGGCAGAGGGGACGAAGGTGGTGCTTTGGCTGCTTTAGGAGACGCTGGGTGGTGTGGGGGGGGGGGGTAGGCTCTGTAATGCCGAGCTGGTGTTTGAGTGTCTGCAGCTGCAATAAAACCCTTTTGTTGTTAAAGAGAAACTATGTGTTGATTGATTTTTGGGGGGGGCTACACCCCGTGTTGCCAAGTCTTCGCTCACCTTCCTTCTCTCCTCTCCCTCCTCCAGGTGAGATCAGGTGCTACTGCGACGCGCCGCACTGCGTTGCCACCGGATACATGTGCAAGTCCGAGCTGAACGCCTGCTTCACCAGGGTGCTGGACCCGCTCAGCGCAAACTCCCCCCTCACCCACGGGTGCTTGGAGTCGGGCTCGGGCGCGGCGGCGGCGGACGCGTGCGGCCAGAGGGCGGCGGACCCCCTCGGCGGCGGGGCCCTGATGCTGGAGTGCTGCCATGACGACATGTGCAACTACAGGGGCCTGCACGACCTGGCGCACACCAGGGACTCCACAGGTGGGTTCAGCACCACCGGCTGTCTTTAGGACACTCTGAAACAATCAGACTCTCCCCCCCGTCAGTCTCAGAAGCTGCATGTAGAAGCTCCATTTTTTTTTTTTTTTTCTTTCTCTCTCCACACACCGCCTCGCGGCTTCTCTTCCCGCCTAGCAGAGCTCGGCATCGCGGCTCTTTAACGAGCCGCGGCTCTGTGCCTGTAGAGGCGAGCCGGCCGTTTTACCTCTAAGCTCTTGGAAGGAGATCAGATGGGCGCTGTTGTTTTTTTTTTTTTATTGCGTGTGCAGCGTGTAATTTTCCCAGCGAGCAGGAATGCGCCCGGTAGGGACGGCCAGGCCCACGTCTGCACAGCAACGCGGGCTTGTTGACTTCTCAGACGGCGGGGGAGGAAGCTGGAGGGGCTGCTACTCTGCTTAGTTTGACGGGGTGGGGCTCAAATTAATAACTGTCTCTCAGTGGGGACAAGGGGACCTAGTAGTTTTGGGTCTCCCTCTCTTGTCTGTATCATCTCCTCTCTGGGGCAGCTTTCCT
Source organism: Fundulus heteroclitus (assembly GCF_011125445.2). Lineage (NCBI taxonomy): Eukaryota > Metazoa > Chordata > Actinopteri > Cyprinodontiformes > Fundulidae > Fundulus > Fundulus heteroclitus. The sequence goes on along the minus strand of NC_046381.1, from coordinate 29,794,508 downwards.
GGCACGGGATCACCGCAATAAGGGAACTAAAAGTACGCAGAAATGTCTTCAAATGAGCGTATTTGTCCTTTATTTCAGAAGGTAAAGATGATCTGCCATAAATCAGATTTATGCACTTAAAATGAGAACAACTCATCTCCATCCTGTTATTTCAAGTGCAGTAAACTGAATTATCTTATCTTAGGGGTCAAAATGCCCACCTAAAAATGTGCCACTAACCGTCTGCCCGTGTGTCCCCGCCCGCAGACGGCCGGTACCAGGCCGACGGCAGCAACAGGAACCTGGTGACGCGGGTGCAGGAGCTGGCCTCGGCCAAGGAGGTGTGGTTCCGGGCGGCGGTGATCGCCGTGCCCATCGCCGGCGGCCTCATCCTGGTGCTGCTCATCATGCTGGCGCTGCGGATGCTGCGCAGCGAGAACAAGCGGCTGCAGGACCAGCGGCAGCAGATGCTGTCGCGGCTCCACTACAGCTTCCACGGCCACCACACCAAGAAGGGCCACGTGGCCAAGCTGGACCTGGAGTGCATGGTGCCGGTGGCGGGCCACGAGAACTGCTGCCTGACCTGCGACAAGATGAGGCAGGCCGACCCGGGCAGCGACAAGCTGCTGTCCCTGGTGCACTGGGGGATGTACAGCGGCCACGGCAAGCTGGAGTTTGTGTGAGGGAGAGTCTGCGCCGCTGTATGGTGGCCTTCAAAGGACATTCCCCTGGTTCTCGGGCATCCGTCTTCTTCCAGGTCGCGGTCAGAACGATGCAGGACTGATCTCATGCCACGTGTCTTTTTTTTTTTTTTTTTTGTTTTGCTAGAGGAGCACTTTACTTGAAAAGGCAGAGCTGCGTTTAAACCTGAGAGGGCGGGGCCGAGCCGCCGCCGCCGCTCCCTGAGGATCCGGGACTTTCTACACTGAACGCTGAAGGATTCCAAAAGTTGTCTTATTTGCACATTTTGTTTTAAAGGAAACGAGTGGAGAGCAGATTTTTACACTGACGCCAGGGTAGAGAAAGGGACCGTCTGAGGAGGAGAGGACTCTGACTGTGTGTGTGTGTGTGTGTGTGTGTGTGTGTGTGTGTGTGTGTGTGGACGGGCCTCCGGACGGTTCCTCCATTCAAGCTTATTGTAAAGATTTGAACATATCTATATATTTTTGTCTGAGAAAAGCCGACCTGTGTGTGTGTGTGTGTGTCCTCTTCCGCGTGAATGTTCAACTCCTTTCTGTGATCAGACTAAAAGCTTGATTGTGTGTGTTTGTGTGAAAGAACTTCAATTAAAGTGAGTTTTTATTTAAGTCTGGGGTTCAGTCTTGCATTCTTGGTCTTCAGCGTTTATCGGAGGGCGATGAACGGATTAATCGTGAACCGAGCTTCCTGCTGGCGGCCTGGTGTTTCTGAACCATCGGGTTATGAAGGAGGCCACAGCTCTTTGTGAAGTTCTGCTTTGAAGCAACCCGCTGCTGCAAAGGGTCTGCAGAGTAAAAACGTGCATCTGGGTTTACTTCCAAGATGATCTTTTCCTGTTTTAAATAAAAAGTTTTAGCGCAAAAAGTACATTGAAACATTTGAGAGTCCTCCTGTAAGTGTCTCTCTTTACAGCCAGACCCAGTAGACCCGTGGCGGACTTTGATTTCCCCTAATTTGGGAATGTTTTCCCTGGGAAAAGTGGAGCAAAAGTATCCATAACTCTTTACTGCCTTACATGACAACCGCACACAGCAATGAAGTAGCGATGGTTGTGACGTTGAATGAATTCAAATGTTTTTCCAAGTTTTTTTACGAATAGAAATCTGAAAAGTGTGGTGTGCATTTTGCGTTCCGTGCCCCTGGGTCAGGGGCCAGCCACGATTTACAGTCTAAAGAGCCATTTTTCCTACAGTCCACTTGAATTAAAGTCGTTCAGAGCCGCAAATGTTGCCTGGCCTTTTGAAAAAAGACAAGTTAGAATTTTTGATAAAGATCTACTGTAGGAAATATATTGTCATCGTTAAACACCCTTTAATGTCTATTCTGAGGTTTAAAAAATGAGGTTGGACGGGATGTTTATTTGTGCATAATGATGTTAAAAAAAAAACATTTAAAATTAAATATTAGTGGCACTTTTGGCATCATTCTATTGTAAAAATGTAAAGCAATTATTGCAAGAAAACTGCTAAAACATGCATTTATCATTATTACATTTAAACACCATAATGAAAATGTAATTTGTAGCCAAAGTTGAGAGCCACTGTGGAAGGTCCAAAGAGCCACAGGTTGCAGACCTCTGGCCTGGGTTGTAAAAGCATCTTTCACTGCAGTTACAGAAACAGAGTCTTGGCGGGTATTTGTCTTCCTGTTAAATGTCAAGAAGCTGACATGGTCTCCGGGTTTTCTTTGTGAAATAGCTGAAGCTCAGCCAGGTTAGACGAGGAGCATCTGTGGACGGAAAGTTTCCATTCTTGACAGAGATTCTCTACTAAATTTAGTAGTAATTTAGCCGGACTTTGACTATGCCATTCTGACATGAAACTGATCTGAACACTCCCACTGTAGCTCCAGCTGAATGTTTAGGCTTGGAGGCCTGCTGGAAGATTAACCTGGACCCCAGACGTACACTTGCTGCTGCCTCTAAATGCTTTTCTTCCAGGATTGCTCTGTATTGTGCTGCATCCAGCCTCCATTCACTCGGAGCAGCTTTATTCTCCCTGCTGAATAAAGAAAATCACCCCCACAGCATGATACTACCGCCGCCATGTTTCATTGAGTAGATGGGTGCATTCGCAATGTTCATATTCTATGTGTTGTGGGCCAGAAGGCCTTTTTTTTTAGGGTTAGGTACATCCAGAGGTCAGTTTGGTCTTAGGTAAATGTAGATCTGAACCAGATTCCTGCCATATCCGTCAGATGATTAGGTTCAATGGAAGTGAGGAAGAAGTAAAAGTGTAAGTCATTTCTAGAAGCTGGACTCTGTTTTGTCCCCGTTTCCCCTGGGATGCGGCGAAGCGCCACAAATGGCCGGAGCAAACCGCCGGCCCTGCGTTCCTGCCAGGTCCCCGCTAAGTGGGGATGCAAACAGAAAGGAGCGGACGGCCATAGCCCGACGGTGACGGCTTGTTTGGACTTTGAGGTCGGGTCTGGGCGGCGCTCGTCGGACAGGGCTCTCCAAACTCCTTGGGACTATTTACATTTCTAGGGGGTCCGAATGCGGCGGTGCGCCTGACAGCGGTGCCGTGTGTGCCGTGCGTGTCGCACAATGGATCACTGGGTGTGGGGAGTTTTGGGTTGAAGAGTTCACACCCTATGATCTTTGCGGTTACTGTGGCAACCGCCGCTAAGACATCCTGTAAGGATTTAACAGTGGAGGTCCACTTGGCGGAGCGCTGCCCTTTGTTTCTATCCATTAGGAGGACAGGAAAACACTATTAGCAGCAAAGCACTTAACGGCAGCGCGCATTAGCAAGGCTCAGCTCACGCTCAGGGCCTCCCTGAGGACTATTAGCCTTGTAATAATAACACTGTCCCCTGGCAGCCTGATGTGACGGCTGTTTTCTTTAGCCTGATCCCACTTTGTTGGCTAACCCATGGCTGTCCTGTGGCAACGGAGAGGTGGCAAAGGCAAGGCCTGCAAACTAAAGACTTAACGGCAACCAGCGCCTTCATACGCCTTAGATCTGTGTTGATTGCATTGCACTGATCATCACACACACACATCCCCAGGCCCACAGCGATCAAAGCCTTCTGCTGACGTACATTTATTATAGAAAGTTTAAGCTAATTCTCATCACTAACTTGAAGCATAACCAAGGCTCCCCTTAACGCATTCCTTTAATGATGGCTTCAAACCCAGAGAAGGTTGCCTGAACCCATCCCGATAAGGACATGCATGCGGTCCCCATACTGGCCTTGACAAGATTAGTGTTCTCACAGTAGTAAGAAAACAAGTGGGCTACACACGGCACCAGAGTGCCACAGCTGAGTCTACCACACTGCAGTCATTGGGATTAGCCTTTTTCTGCAGCGTAGGCAGCACAAGCTGCTTATATTCATATGCAAATTTAATGAGGTGGCCAACTGGCTTCCATCAAAGGAGTCCCTGTTTGTTTAAAGCAACTACAAGCATCCCCCCCCCTCACAACACCACCGCCAGTTCGCCATTTTCATTGTTGCTAATTACCCAGCAGAAACCTTCGGGCACCGCCTCCCAACTGTCCTGCCTCCTCAGGTGAGTTGCATTCCTGCAGCCAGAATAACAGCATGCGGGTGATTGAAATCTGGCTGGGGCTCCCCACTCTCCTCCACGCACTCCCAGAGGTCTTGTAATTGTCCCGAAAAGCCTTGTGCCCACTGTGGAGGCAGCAACATGTGGAACAATATATGAAGTGTAAACACACATGGAACCGGTTAACACCTGAACATGGTAATGGATGAACACCGGGGGTAGTAAAAGGCCTTTCCTTAAAGCTTTCTGAGTGCTCACATAGCTTCCTTCCTCCCAAGCTTCAGTAGTGGCTCTGCACTGTAGCACGAGCACTTATGAAGCAGTCACAGAATTCTCCTGTGACGCAACTCGAATAAAATCTGTCAATTACAACTACAATAACAGTAATGAATGGAACGCCTTACTCGATAATTACAAAAGTCTTCATGAATACGTTTAGAAGATGCGGTAAGTTTTGCAGGTGGACAAAAATGTCTATATCTATGGGTGGATGTAGTTCCACCATTAACCACATGGGGTCTTCTCTAAATAGTTCAGACATTCCTCTATCTACGACTTAATGGAAGTACAATGTTCAAAGCCTGGTACTAGCTAGCGAGCAAGAGAGTCGCTAACTAGCTAACTGACCCGCTGACTACTTGTGGAGAAAATAAAATCTGGTTTGATTTCAGCACAGGTAAATTAGATTTTGAATTTTTTTTCAATTTTCTAAGAAATTAGCTAATGTACTTTGTGAAAGGGCAATAAATAAACTTTATTGATTCATTGTTGAGTTAACATTGTTACAATCTGATGTTACGAGTCTAATGTCTAAAGTTCATTTTGTTTGAACTCGATTTGTTCAGAAATACCTTTTGACAAACAAACAAAAAACTGCGGCGATTAATTTTAAAGGGGCCTAGTCACGTATTTTGACCATACAAAGTACACACAAAAAACATATATTCATCTTCAAATAAAACAATATGCCCCAAGTGTTTGCTCAGCCCCTTTTGAGCCTGATAAGAGCTTTGCACCAGGTGCGATCAGCAGACATAAAAGTTGTTGCGCCATCTTTTGGCGGTACTGAAGAACTATCAGAAAGCAAGATGGTGACAACACAGCTGCTGTAAGAGCCAGCAGATCGTCCTGTAAGGCCTCGTAGTAAAGTGACACCTCGGTGTGGTCGAAGACCAACCAGATCTACAGGGTTAGAATGACTAAACCTCCTCCTTCTCACAACTCTGCTAGACGTTGCTGACTCGGTCGGCTCCATTGCTTCTCTTTGTTTACTCATTGCACGCATGCGCACTATTGTACATGGTCTGGTTATGGTAGATATACACCACAGCGCTTCGTTTAGGGGTCATTCACAATTTTCCGCCTTTTCGCAAGTGATGATTTGTTAAATAAGACTCGTATTTTAACACATTTTGCAAAAAAGAGTATGTTCTGTACACTCGAACAGGTGGAGAACAACCTCTTACTTACTTTTGCAAATGCGCGCCGTTTTTATGTTTCTCAATGCTATTTTGTAGTCTAAGCTGAAGGAAGCCAAAACCGTCCCTGGGCATACTATAAAAAAGGCCAAACGGGGTGGAGAGGAACTCTTTACAACCTAAAGGTGAGTTGAGTGCGATGTGCATCCTTTAGATTTAAAGCGACAGCACCAAAATGAGTTGCTCTCAGACGCATCTCAGAGCAGGGGTAAAGGGGGGAACATGGTAGTAAATCAACAAGGAACTCAGACCAAAGCATTACAGTTCCACTTTATATAGACCACAACTGAATGATTTCAACGTGAAAAGGAAGAATCGAACAGCATGATATGTCTCCTTTAATATACATACATATACATATATATATATATATATATATATATATATATATATATATATATATATATATAGATCACTGATGACATTGGACAATATTTCAGCCTAGAAGTCTAAATCAAAAGAGCTACAGGAGCAGTCTAAAGCAGGGCTCAGCATGAAGTAGCCTTAGTCTAAATCATATCACTGATACTTAAACGCTGTTTACCCTTCCCCAACCACAAACAAACACAGACATTCCAGAAAATAAACACAACTTGTCATTCCTGGGTCCCAAAAATGTGCATGACTGCAGAGACAAATCCTTCTCCATGGTGACAGACATCCGCTGGAAGAAGATGTGATCTAAATATTTGTCCAGTTCATTTCCTTCCTGTGGATAAAAGTGCAGCTTCGGTGCATGTCATCATTACCCCCCACCCCGCCCCCATCTAAACATTTACCCCGATGTGATGTTAACATTTAGATGGAAATCTTGGTCATAGAAAAATAATGATGTTGGGAATGTTTACAGGATGGAGTGGACCTCTTGAAGTTAAATGTCACTGTCTGGAGACAGCAAATGAAAGGCTTGGGTTGTGCTCCTAAAAGGCTAACAAGACACGGCGAAGCCAAGTGGCTCATGTGCACTCAGTGGCACGCAGTCTCTGACTTGTGTGCATGTCGACAGGTCTGCGGGTTTTTGGGCCACGGTGATTGAAATGCTGTTGAACTCATAGGTGCAGGTCCACTTTCCCATGAGCTCAGCGGTTGATGCATGGGTGCACCTCGCCCTCCCTGTGATGCCAGGGCGCTCGCTGCTCTGCCTGTCAGCAGTGGGCCCCTGCAGACAGATGGCTGAACAATGTGACCCTGCTTCTAGTGCCAAACACGGCGGCCAGATGACATGACCTGCGTATTTTGACCGAACCTGCCCAGCTCCATTTAGTTTGGAAGTCCTCTGTTTTGTCCTCAAGCGGCCTCCATCATCGCTCATTGGCTTGAGGAGTGCTGTGTTGAAACCTCAACCTTCAGAATTCACAGATCACAAACTTTCAAAAGGAAAACAGATTAGACCAGGCAGGATTTCTGAAACAACCCTTAGTTTTCTGTTTTGGAGGCAAATTGTCCTCATATCCACCTTGTTTTAGAACGCAGAAGTGAATATGGGTCCAACTTCCATTTTTTTGTGCGGATCCTCCATTTCAGCGCTTCCCTAGGCCAACTATCATCAGCTTGACTGAATTGGTAAACTGTCGTGGCAACATTTCCAAAAATTGCAGAGCGATCGAGGTGGCGGGTCAGTGCCACACCCTCAAATTATTCATGACATGAAGAAGTGGCCTCAAATAACATATGAGGACATTTTGAACTATGTTGCGTTGTCACTTGGAGCGGATGGCTCTGCAATGCCAATGCACTGAGGCGTATCTCCACAGTGGAAATGTTGGCACGGTGTTAATAAAGAGCAACATGGATGACCTGGTATTCATGAAGGCTGATGTCCATTCAAGCCAAAGCAAGTCCGACGTTCACTCTGCATGGATCCTGACTACATCACCCAGCACTACTGAGACGGCTGGAGCGCTCTGGTGTTACGGGTTCACGGGGAAGTCCTTCAGTCTTATGGAAGGCAGGCTAATGAATCGTCTGATTCAAAAACATACTGGCTGTTGCCTCGTTGTGATTAGGTTGCTGGTAAGTTAATTTTACAAAGATAGCAGTGCTAATTGTTTGGGATTGAGCTCATGTTATAATTGGATATCAAAGCATTCAAACGACTGGCTTGAAGTTTGAAACTGTACCAATCTGATGTGGTCTCGAACCTGTTGAGTTGATGGAAGTTAGCTTTAGCATGAAGCTGTAACTTTAGTTCTATTTTATTGTCAGGGTATCAGTGTTAAAGACAGACCTCCCAACTTCTATGGAAAGTTAAGAGTGAGATAATGTAAACTTGTAGAGCGCTCTCGCGGGGGTGGCTCGGTTTCGCTGTGACGGTAATTGGACGCTGGAAGAGCGGATTCAGTCAATTCCGTCTTGTTTTTAACCGACCAGACATCTAGACATGGAACTCGAGATGTTTACTTTTGTTAAGAAGGGAAAGAGGAATGTTGACACTTTATTGTTCAGTTAGTGGGTTAAAACAAAAAAAAAACACACACACAATGACGTGATTGTTTCAACATACCAAGACTGCCTATTATGAGGAGAATCACGTCTGTTTAAACTCCAGCCACAACATTTATGCTCAATATTGCACCTTCTAAATAAGTAAACGTCTCTGTGGTCATTTCCAGATTTCTGATGAAAATACTGTTTGTTATGATTGTCACTCTGTCTGCTGCAACAAAACCTCCACCTTCCCGAGTCCATTCCAGTCTGCTTAATTCTTGTAAAATAGATTTTGTTTCTAGATAGACACGCATGAACGGATCAAAAGAAACAGACCACATGTACAAATAATCACTGAATAAAGTAATAAAGTAGTGTTAAGTACTTGCCAGTGTTATTACACTCCTTTCTTTAAAGAATGGAGAACTACTTTTTAATTAGATTTTATCAAAGAGTACCACTCATGCAGAGTGCCTCAACGCTCTATTCTTGGCCTCCTCCTCTTCTCTCTTTACCCCGTCCCTTTGGAGTCAGTTATAAGAAACCAGCGTTTAGCCTTTTTCTTAGGGAGAAGACAGTCAGACACTAAAAAGGAAAACAGTTGCTCTAAAAATAAACTTCTCAAAGGTATTGCAGAAATCATGGATGTCAACAAAGTTAATTTTGTTTGGGCACCTTGATGTCTCTGACATCAATGTTGACCTATGACCTTAAAGTCAGCATCTGACACATTCTGCTACAGACCTGAGTGTAAGACTTAAGAATAATTTTAACTTTGATACATAGTTAAAATCTGTGGTCCTGTCCAACTTTTTCAAGCTGAGACAGCTGACAAAAGATTTCAATCTATGCTTTAAAGGTATACTATGCAACCGGGGTTGATTTTCCAGCGAGGCTCCCCCAAGAGGGCGAAAGTAAAAGTGCACTGTCGTAAAGATGCTCAGCTGTTCTGGTTCCTCCGTCAAGCCAGGCGCGGTTGTTTTGAGCTTAGCAGACAGGCGAACGCAACGAAAAGTGGAAAAAACGGCAGTACAAACAATGAATAACACAGTGAAGGTATGAACATCAAGCTTCTTGCAGCGCTATCTTGGCGAGGCGGTCGCCGCCGCCTCGCCAAGCCGCGACCGCCGCCGCCTCGCCAGTTTTATTATTATTATTATTTTTTTTTTTTTTTATGTTGGCGAGACGCTACCGCCACCGCCTCTCCAAGCCGCAGCCGCCGCCGCCGCGGTAGCGTCTCGCCAACATAAAAAAAGATTATAATAATAATAATAATAATAATAATAATAAAACTCGATATGCTTGCATGTTTATTTGACCGGCTGAGCAGAGCGGCGCGCATATCGAGTTAGTTTTATTTTTTTATTATTATTTTTTTGGAATGTCGGCGAGGCGGTAGCGTGAGGGAAACCCTACAATGTTACTTACAGTCGCATCAGCAGAAACGCGAGGTCCGCGTCAGCCTTGCAGCCTTCTATGTTCCCCCGTGTACGACTCTTCTCTCTGTCCAGAGCCCTTTTCCTCTTTCTTGCCTGCTCCAACATGGGCTTTCGCTGTTTTCTCGCTGGTTCCGCCATGATAACTGCACAAATATCTCCACTGCGCTACCAACGAGCACGCCTTTCACTGCGGGCGTGTAGCAGTTCTCGCCGTAAAGCAAGACCGACTCTCGTGATGCACACGAGACTACTGAGCCTGTGACTGCGGGCCGACTGCTCCTGCAATTGCAAGTATGGTATTTCCCCCACAGACCACCAGGGCGGCCGAGAAAACCTTAGTTCAACCTGAAATGACTCATTTAATCATCCAAAACGGTATGGAACATATTAATTAACTGAAAAATGTTGCATAGTATGCCTTTAATTACAACTTGCTTAGATTACTGCACTGATCTTTACTCTGGGCTTAATAAAACTCTAGTTTTATTGACCGCAGCTGGTCCAAAATGTTGCTGCTCTTCTTTTAACTGCTACCAGAAAACGAGAGCACATTTCTCAATTTTTAGTAGCAATGCATTGGCTACTGGTTCACATTTGGATTGATTTAAAAATTTTGATTTAAATTTTGATTTTATTTTTTTTTACGTTTTTTTTTTTAAATGTATTCATGGCCTTGATTTCCAGTGTCAGACCTGCTTCATATGCATGCTCCCTCTCGTTTGCTCAGGTATGCTGATACAGTTTTTTTAGTCATCTGAAAAACAAGGAGCGCAAAGAGGTGACTGCACTTTCACTGTCATTGCACAAAACTCTAGATTCAAGTATCTTTACATATCAGGCAGCAGATTCACATCCAGGCAATGAAATCACTACAGATTATCATTAATCTATGGGTTTGTTTATCAGTGTAGATCTATAACCTCATTGGTGAATGAGGCTAAATTTCATCAAGCCTATATGGCCCTGTACACTTGAAGCACACAGAGGTTCACACTGCGTTTTTACCCGTAATCCAGCTGCTGATGTTTTCCATCTTTTCAGCTCCATGCACTTCTAGCCTGTTACAGTTTTTAACCATCATTATCACCTTTCACAGTGACAGGTTTGTCATCTGAGTGTCTGCCCTGATCAGACAAATCTCCTCTATGGCGCAGGGTGTTCTAGTGCGTAATTATGCAAACCAAAGGCTGAGTTTGAAGTTGTTCTCCGAACACGTTTTGTTTGTGGTCAGAGCGGACAGAATAATTACATTCTGCTTTGATTTTAGAACACTAATAGTCTTAAAGGTGGAATTGTATAGGAAATATAGCACTTTTTATGCATTACAACCGCAGATTCGACGTATTGGCATAGCTTTTCAAGCTATGCGCCTCGCTGGTTCCTAAGTGACAAAAAAAAAATCACTATTTGATAAGGTCTGGAACCAGCATAATTTATACTTACTGATGGAGGTGAGGTGGGCGGATTTTTTTTCCCGCATATGTGCACTGCACACGAGGAATAAACAGTGGAAAATGCATAAATAAAGACTGTAAAGGGCTCCTTTAGAATGAGGCGATGGACTGACAGGTCTGAGCTGAAGCACCTGATGTTGCACGTCCCTTAAATGCCCCTTAAAAGTGCACTCCTAAATTACATGTAACTTAATTATGCACACCTGAGTTCAAGCGCAGAGTGACGCAGCACGTCCACCGCAGCACCACTGGTTGTGTGTCATTAAACAAAATATCATGAAACACAACTGCTAACTCTCCCATTTTGCTACGGGTGGAAGGACATTAAACATAGTGGTTCATGTTTTGAAGGCTGGCCACTGATAAAAGGCTCTGGCTCTGATGAAAGAGAGGGGAGAGGAGCAGTAAGAGTAATGAGGCACAGAAACACAGCAGATATAGTTCAGAAACAATTTGGAATTAATAAAAAACAAACTTATAAACAGACTAAGTGGTGTTTTAGACTGCATCTGGTTAGCGCATCTATTTTCTGGTCCCGGGTGTAGCCATGACTGGATCTGAATGAAGGCTTTTCCTGGCAGCCTCTCTCCCCCCTTGCCTCCAGAGTACGCAGTACCGGACCGACTTACTTTCACCACTGGTTAAGACCAAAATTATTTAACTTTCTCTTCCTGCTCCTCTGTTAACATGAACTGTAGCAGGAGTAATTACTGATGGCCACAAGTTGTGAAAGAAACCGAAACAGCACCGCAGAAGCCAAGGTTGAGACTGAGCTCTGAATGGACAGTGCTGTGAATCTGAAGCCCAGGTGGGCTTTGTTATTTTTAAGCATGAGAAATGCCATGTGTGTTGTGTGTGCGTGTGAAGTCAGGAAAATCCGTATCACATGGTCATTGCGTGAGAGTTGAGAGCCCTAGCTGAAGAGCTGCTGGTGAAGGAAGTAGAGCGCCTCACATCCAGAGCTCTTATACACAGTCAATGATTAAAACACACCTGTTTCACGTAAACCTTTCTTTTATACCAGTTATTATGACAACCTCTAACTGTACAAACGATCCCGGTCTTCCTCGAAGTCATAATGATGAGTAATTTGGTACGAAGTTTTGTTGCATTAACCACTTTTCAGCTAGCTAGCCAGTGACAGGAAGTGACCAACCGGAAGTCTTACAGAAAAAAAATATCAACTCACTGTGTCCATATTTCCGTTGAAAATAAGGTAGATAAGGGGACTTTTAAGGGTGTTGATTTGTTACGAATTAAAATTTCCCATAGTGCCTCAAACTGCTGAATCCAAGATGGCCTCCAGTTTCAAAGCAGTCTGGTAGGGGAGACCGGGGCTAGTTGTCACATGGGTAAGTTGTCACATTGCAATTATCTTCTCCATCGAAGGGGACAACTAAAAAGTGGAATACTAGTTTTCTTCCTTTGCATGGTCAGGTCTCACGGACTGAGTAAGAAGAGGACAGGACATTGTAAGTTTAAATGAGCACCAATTAACCATTTTCCACTACCCAAAGTAAAAAATATTAACTATATGTTTTTTAAATAACCTTCATTCAGATAAAAATTCTAGCAGTTAGACACATGGACTTGTTAAAGTAGATATTAAGGCATCCAGTCATACCTCAGTCATTGTTCTGATTTAGCCTAACATTAAGCTAGAGCAATAATTAGCAAACATGGTCATTTGGGGCAACTTGTCACAGTCATTTTGGGGTAAGTTGTCACATGTAAAAATGATAATTTTCAAAAATAATTTAAATTAATACATCCTAATAAAAGGATGGCAGACTGGGGTGGTGGTCCCCCTATTTAAAAAGGGGGACCGGAGAGTGTGTTCCAACTACAGGGGAATCACACTCTTAAGCCTCCCTGGTAAGGTCTATTCAGGGGTTCTGGAAAGGAGGGTCCGTCGGATAGTCGAATCTCGGATTCAGGAAGAGCAGTGTGGTTTTCGTCCTGGCCGTGGAACACTGGACCAGCTCTATACCCTCAGCAGGATTCTTGAGGGGGCATGGGAGTTTGCCCAACCAGTCTACATGTGCTTTGTGGATCTGGAGAAGGCATTCGACCGTGTCCCCCGGGGGATCCTGTGGGGGGTACTCCGGGAGTATGGAGTACCGGACCCTTTAATAAGGGCTGTCAGGTCTCTGTACGACCGGTGTCAGAGTCTGGTCCGCATTGCCGGCAGTAAGTCGGACTCGTTTCCGGTGAGAGTTGGACTCCGCCAAGGTTGCCCTTTGTCACCGATTCTGTTCATAACTTTTATGGACAGAATTTCTAGGCGCAGCCAAGGTGTTGAGGGGATCCGTTTTGGTGGCCTTAGGATTGCGTCTCTGCTATTCGCGGATGACGTGGTCCTATTGGCTTCATCAGGGCGTGATCTACAGCTCTCACTGGAGCGGTTCTCAGCCGAGTGCGAAGCGGCCGGGATGAAAATCAGTGCCTCCAAATCCGAGACCATGGTCTTGAACCGGAAAAGGGTAGAGTGCCTTCTCCGGGTTGGGGAGAATGTGCTGCCCCTAGTGGAGGAGTTCAAGTATCTTGGGGTCTTGTTCACGAATGAGGGGAAGATGGAGCGGGAGATCGACAGGCGGATTGGTGCAGCGTCTGCTGTGAAGCGGGCGCTGTACCGATCCGTTGTGGTGAAGAGAGAGCTGAGCCAAAAGGCGAAGCTCTCGATTTACCGGTCGATCTACGTTCCTACCCTCATCTATGGTCACGAGCTTTGGGTCGTGACCGAAAGAACGAGATCCCGGATACAAGCGGCTGAAATGAGTTTTCTCCGTAGTGTGTCTGGGCTCTCCCTTAGAGATAGGGTGAGGAGCTCAGTCATCCGGGGAGGACTCAGAGTAGAGCCGCTGCTCCTCCACGTCGAGAGGAGCCAGTTGAGGTGGCTCGGGCATCTGGTCAGGATGCCTCCTGGACGCCTCCCTGGTGAGGTGTTCCGGGCACGTCCCACCGGGAGGAGGCCCAGGGGAAGACCCAGGACACGCTGGAGGGACTATGTCTCCCGGCTGGCCTGGGAACGCCTTGGGATTCCTCCTGAGGAGCTGGCCCAAGTGGCTGAGGAGAGGGACGTCTGGGCCTCCCTACTGAAGCTGCTGCCCCCGCGACCCGACCCCGGATAAGCGGAAGAAGACGGACGGACGGACGGACATCCTAATAAAAAATGTACATTATTTTTACAGAAAAAAGAGCGAATTAAAAGAAAGGACAAAGTGAGAAGCTGGTCAGGAGTTATAAAAGAAAAACAAAGCATGGCTGTGCAGCACCTGACGTGATGCTGAGGGCAGTCAGGCAGGTGACCCTAGGTCACAAGTCGAACAGGAGTACAGCGAAAGACTTTAATGTCATTTACCGTACTTGGGGTGATACTGTAAAACATTCACACCAGCGCAAATTTAGGGTCAGACAGCTATCAATCAATGTTTCATAATATTCCATTTTATTTAATGTTATTTCATATGATGTATGTGCTCCTGGCAATTCAATCTACATAAACTATGCCAAAACTGCAACTCAGATGAGGAGTCTGACTCGTGAGATTTTCTTTTGCTCAAGGATTGGTGTCAGTGTCAGTTTCGTAATGCATGTTGCATATTATTTCATCTTATTTCATAGAGTTATTGTCATTTATTCACTAACATAAAAAAACAACAACAAAATTCATTTTGCCCTTATTATATTTGTTGCAAAACCCAGTGTGACATCTTACCCCATATAGCGTGACAACTTACCCTTTGGAGGGGCAACTTGTCACATGGTGACAATCTCCATTAGATCGCTTATAACTTGGCACAGAAATAAGATATGAAATATACCCGAATACAAAATATATACCTGAGACTTTGCTCTTTCATCTTGTACATATTTTTTATATATGATGTTTTGATTCCAATATTTATGCATGAGTGTAAAAAGTGTGACAACTAGCCCCGGTCTCCCCTAACAAACTGAGTAAGTTGACATCATTTTCCTGCATTGCTATGCATTATTTTGTGCACTGGGTTCCAACCTTTTTGCTTCACAGGCAAAAACATATATCAGGACACATATACTTTTGGGCCACCAATTAGTTTTTTCCCATGTAAAAATACTAAAACAATTTTATGTGATGACTAGTACTGTTTGGATATATTGACTAAAAATACAATATTTTACTGAAATAAATGCTTAACTGCTGTT
Organism: Fundulus heteroclitus; assembly: GCF_011125445.2. Lineage (NCBI taxonomy): Eukaryota > Metazoa > Chordata > Actinopteri > Cyprinodontiformes > Fundulidae > Fundulus > Fundulus heteroclitus. The sequence continues at coordinate 29,779,333 of NC_046381.1, read as the reverse complement.
TGCCAGGGTTGATAATTGGGTGTAGTGATGGTTGCAGGATTTTTGTCCTGTTTACTATAAAATTTAAATAAAATCTCACAAACAAAATCTTATAGAACACAAACATTAGGAGGATGTATTTTGAATATTGAAAGAAGGATTACATGTTAAACATATAGAAAAATCTGTTTAATGATTATAAGGATGATTAATATGTGTGATAATAGCACCACATCTCACTTATATTCAATCAAAGCCTAACTAACATTACACCACAATAAAATAAATGTTGTATGCCTGGTTTGCTAAGATATGAACAAGTTATGGAGTTATAAACCCAGAAATACAATAGATCTGAAAGCAGAGTTGGAGATGGAGCTAGCAGCACATAGCCTTGGTTCCTAATGTTGTTGGGCTGGCCCTGATGTGAGTTCATTGTGAGTGTAGATCCAGGGATTACTGGACTGAAAGCGGAGAAGCCTGGGTATTTCTGACAGCATCTCTGCGTGAGCAAAGCTAAAAACCACTATCAGAGTTTAGGAAGTGGTCTAAAACAACATGCAGTTGGTCAGATAGGATCTTGCAGGTTGTTGAGATAACAGAAGCGCTTTTAAGGCTGAAAGTCACCATTCTCATTCAACACAGATGTCTGAAGTCATATTCAATAAAGCTAATGGCGATACTTTCATCAAGCTGCAGGTAACCAGCCGTATTTTCCACTTTAGTTCGGCCTGCCTCGGGGGACTGGGGTCACGGAACAGGGAGAGACGTGAAGTCATGGCGGCTTCTGTATACCCCCAGTAAAGTCAGCTGTTTTTGCTTAAAAGAAAGCAAACGTTGGCGACTGTTGGAACAAAAGTTTGAAATTAGACGGCAAATTCTCAATTAATGCGGGCTAAGACCTAAATTTGATGTAAATCACGGGTGTGTTGCTAGAGGCTGCACTGAACTCTTCCCATCAACACCGACCTGCTCTCCTGCTCCTATCCCCACACCATAATGATGTTTGACCTCGGAGAAGGCGCAGCTACAGTGATGTGCAGTCATAGCTTTCTGCCATCTAGGATAGTTTGCATGTAGGCTGAAAAAACACAAACAGTATTGGTCTGATGTGGAGCACCCTCTTCCACGTGTTCTCTCTGGGTGGTGGCAAACTGTGAGCTGGACTTCTCATGGCATTCTTTCAACAGCGGTTTCCTTCTGGCCTCACTTCCATAAAGGCCAGATATTTGCAGTGCACAGCTGACAGCCGTCCAGCCGACAGATCCCCCCAACTGAGCTGTAGATCTCTGCAGTTCTTCCAAAGTTGCCACGGGCTTCTTGGCTGCTTCGCTGATTAATTCTTTATGGGTCGGTTTAGGTAGGTTTGCAGTGGTGTCATATTTTAGGGTAATGGATTGAAAGGTTCGTATTGTTGTATGACCTAAACGCGTTTTAACATTCTCCAGAACGTTCTCCCTGACCTGTCTGCGGCGTTCCTCGGTTTTGGTGATGATGCTTGGCCGCTAGTGTTCTGTAACAAAGCTCTGAGACCTGCCAAGAACAGCTGCACTTAAACTGAGATGAAATGAAACACATGTGGACTTCATATACTAATTAGGTGACTTCTGAAGGCAACTGCTTGGAGTGGATTTTATTTAGACAGTAGCAGTTTCCCGTAAGGGCCATATGGTTCATCACTCAGGAAACCGGTCTCTCAGGGGGTGGCACGAACGCTTGAAAAAAAAATTAAAACAACTTCTCAGGTTTGCCCCTGACTAGGTTTATGCTGCTTACTTGCATGTGTTCTTACAGTCTGGCATATTAAGAAAATATAGCTGTACACTGCCAAAACCGCTGAAGGTGGCATTGGAGTTCCCGATTTCTTTTTGGAGTTAAAATATAGGGTTATTACACTAATTTTAACAAAATCTGAACTTCTTATTGGTCATATTTGGTTCAAATTATGTAATTGTCTGGCTGGTGAGACCTGAGGTAAAAAAATGTTTTTTTACTTTAACACATATGTTAAGAACAAAAAATGGGGGGAAAATGAGGGGTATGCTCAGGGTGCCGTCATCCATGAACCGTCACTGTATTTAAAGCAGCACCACAAAAGTTTATAGGTTAAATATATATATTTTTTCTTTCCCATACATGGCCTTTCAATTGCTCGATGAGTACAATGAGTTCCTCTATTTACTGCAGTTGCCTGCATAGGCTGAATCAGTCAGTTCAGGACAGAGTGATTCGGGTTGAGGGTGTGACTCGCTGCATGCTCTCGTTCACCAGGCTACTTTGTTGAGTCTCCACCGTAATCGATGCATTAGCATGAGAACACGGGCTAACTTCAATGTTTATAGTTTTCTTACCTCTGAAGACATCAGGCCTTGAAACAAAAAGACCAGATGTTTTTCCTCTTCACCTTTTGCTCATGCACAACACTGCTGTCATTTCAACTCATTGCCAGAGGGGGCAGACATCTGGAAAAATCCTGGAACTTGTGCTATGCTCCTTTAAAGGTATCAAAGTGTGGGAGGGTGACCTCAGATGGAGCCCACACATTTTTTTTTTATTTAAAAAAACATTTAGGATTTTGTGTCAAAGTTGCGTAGATATGCCACTTTGCGGTGGCACATAAAATATTAATGAAATACCCTGAGGTTTGTGGCTTTAACACAAAAAACATGGGTATAAAAAAACAAGACATGGACCCAATAGCCTCCTTTGATGTTTGACTCGGATGAGAGTCTGCATGTACCTACTAGCAATGCAAAGGTTAGCAACGCACAAGGACAGGCCTGAAAAGTCAGCAAGTGCGCAAGAACTGCTGGTCTGAACAGCTGTGTGACGGTGATCTTAGCTGACAGGCTTCAGTCATACGACTCTGATTGTATGTTCATCAGATCAGATTCTTAGTCATACAATGAGCTCATATGTACATTCATTCTCTTGTAGGTTTAGTCAGGATGTCATTAATTGGAACTGGTCCAAGTGGATAAGTTCTGATTTCAAACAAAGTCATTTAAGTTTTAAAGACCAGGACAAGAGTTCTGTTGCCTAACAGAGCAGCTTTTCTGGGAAAGACGAAGAAGAAGAGGACATGTTTATCTTCTGATTCTCTCTCAAAGAGATGAGTCACTTTAAACTAACTTCACAGACATCAAACATCGTTGAATCCACTTCAGCTGACCCCGATAAATGTCACTATCTCGCAGACTAAATCCTGTGGGCTGCCTGTGTATCTAAACATTTTTTACAACTCCCTCCTCATCCCGTGTTTATTCTGGCGTTGTCGAGCGGAGCCGTCCAGCACGTTGAGGGAAAATTTGCTGCCGTGTATTTTGACAGAGAAGAGCCGAGACTTTCACACCGCCGAGGGAGTCTGAGTGATAAAAACAGGCCGAGCGCTAAAATCCCATCCGCCTGACAACATGAATTTATCTATTTGTTGATGTTTGAGCGCTCGCTAACTGACATGGCTACGCCGCACGTTGAATGCAGCGCCCCAGGGCATGTAAAATACCACATTTAGGAGCTGCTGGATGAGAGGAATGTTGAGGAATTATTCTCTTTCTGGAGCACTTTATGACATTTTCTTGGGAATGTTGAATGTCTGATTTTTTATGCCTGTTTTTGGAGGAGAACTGTCCGTAGTTACCATGAAAAACGAGGACAGAACTGTTAATAATGTGGTGCTGACTGAGACGTCATCCCAGCAGGATGGTGGATTTTAAATTTATTCATGTTATTTGTAGTAAATCACAGAGACGCCAGCATTACCTTCTCATCCACACCCTGCCTGAGCTTTTAAGGAACAAACTGCTTGTTTAATGGAGAGTTATCCAGTGCATGAACTCTAATTTGGTTGTGGATACATTAGAACCACCCAGTACCACCACTTCTGATTTTCTCGTCTCGTTCTCTTTCAAAGCAACTCCCACATCAGGTTTTTTCTACCAAACTAGGTTCATTGCAAGACAAGGCCCTGCACAAGGAATCCGTCGGACAGTCACAGAGTTGTGAAATAGCATTTGCTTCTACAGATATTTTCTGTTTTTTTCCTGGAGAAGTCAAAACAGAATATTTATATATATATATATATATATATATATATATATATATATATATATATATAGAGCGAGAGAGATAGATAGATAGATAGATAGATAGATAGATAGATAGATAGATAGATAGATAGATAGATAGATATTACACTGATTTGGCCTTAGATTATCTAAAATTAATTTGTAATTTGTGTGAAGCCTTTATGGGATATCAAAAAAATAATAATTTTATGGTTTTCCTAAAATCACTTCCAACATCAAATAAAAAAATGTCATTGGTTGTTTTAGTTTTGGGTCATTTCCTTGGTGTTTATCTATATGTGACAGGTCTTGCAATATCCGGTTCACTTCTCCATGCTCATTATTGTTCGGCAACGGCGGCTATAGTGGTTAATTCCTATAAGTTTAGTCTTTACCGATTCTTGTGTTTTTGTTCTCTGTGTATTTTACTTTATCCACTTAGATTAGTAGCACTCCCCCTTCCCTCAGTAAATAATCTCACTGGTTTTCACTGTTCTTTACCGATTCTTTACTGTTATTCTGTTTTGCTCCATGTCTTGTTTTTCTTGTGAGATTCCTTGTAAGTCTCTTTGTTATTATTATTCCTACACTCTGCTCCTGCGTAAGACAATGTCTGCATCTGGGTCCTTTACTAAGCCGCAAACACAACAATTTTCTGTTGTTCTCATGAACCCAGTATTGTGAAATACCTCATCTCATGAGCTGGATGTATTGTCAAAGCCCTATTTAAATTTCCGCAAACATCATTTAGCACCCACATTACAATACATTTCCTCCCGATTTCAGTGGTACCAGTCAAAATAACAACTTCTGGTTGTGTAAAAATAACAGTAACTGGAAATTTAAATGGGCAAATAACTGGAAAATCAAGATGCTTGATTTAATTCGCAGTATTAAGAAAAAACAAAAAACAAAAATACTTTAATATTTTGTGTGACATGTTAATATGATTATCAGGTAATCAGTGGTCACTTGCAGCCACATATTGTTTTTGCTGCGCCACTGAATATGGGCTCAAAGTCTTTTAAACCACTATGCTTTCTCCGAACCTGTGTCTGTTTGGAAGCTGCAGAGATAAAGAGCAAGCCCGGCGCCTATCTGGCCGGTCTGTCCTGCTATCAGTTGGTAGGCAGCTATCCAAACCCTCCAGGGTGAAACTGATGACATAAGGACAGACTGTTTCTTTACTCTTTGCTGCTGTGGCAGTTTTTCTGGGCTGGTTTGGTAAGACCAGTGATGTAACTGTTGAATTGCTCAGAGGCGTGCACCTTATTATTTGTGCACTTTTTATAGTTTCCCACACCTGATCAGAGTGTAGCAAGCTGCTACACACAATGACTAGATAACACTCCTCAAGCTTCAGCTGCTGTGGCTGGGAAGAGAATTCAGCTCCTAGTAAATACATGTAAACAGCCTTTCAGAGAAGAGTCCCATTGGGCCTATTTCTCTTCAGGACAGAAGGTGGAAGTGGACGCTTAAACATAAATATGTGGAGATGTGGGCTTGTGTCTGGGGGTCGCCACTGGACTGGTCAGGCTATGCAAACAGGGGACCTCCTCTACTCGCTCCTTTCTAAAGTGAGAGTCAGATGATTTCCTGTTATCACCAGCCCCATCAGGTGACTGTGTGAGATTTGTTTTAATGTTGAAGCCAGACCACACAGCGCAGATAAGAATATTTAAAAAGCAATCAAAGGGTGCAGGAACCTCTAGAAACCAAAGTGTTTTTCTAGGGTCTTTCCTCAGCTCCCCACTCTGAACTGCAGGAAGCTTTGTCACAACAGATTACTGTTTGAAAGATTTCACTTTGTTTAAGAGAGAATCCAATGCAGTTGTAAAAAAATCTGAACCCGGTTGAACGTCCACTCCAGTCTCCACTGTTTTCAGCCTCAAACTGGTCTTTACTAGGACTGCTCTGAGTTCAGGTCCTCCCACAGTCCCATCAACTCTAACAGTTCTCCTTGTTCCTACTGAAGAGAAGAAGTCCCACAGAAGGATGCTGCCACTCTCATGTTTCATGGTGGGGCTTGTGAGTACAAAAGGATGTGAGGTGCTCATTTTGCCACATATTGCACCTTGCATGTGGGCCGATTTTGTTTCTCAGTTATGCTTTCTTAGCTGTAACTCATAAGCTTTGATTTTCAAGACCAGAGTGCACTTTCCTCTCTTTCACACAGAGGTGGCTGAAGGGGATTGTAATAATTCACTTACAATCTGATATAATCATGTATTTCATCAATACATTTGATGAAATACATGATTTTTTGGAGTGATTCACAGTAACTGCTGTGAAACAATCAAAGATTTCTGCCTTCTCAGTCAAAATTGCATTTTTTTTTAACTCCATCATGGCACTCCCTCTTCTTCCTGTTGCAGATGGGTTGTGTTACCTCTATATGATGCAGCATTAACAGCCGAGTTCAAACCCTGTTTTCAAACACTAGTACATTTCCACGTACCACAAAAAAGTTAACAGGTTTCTAAGCTGTAGAGGGTTTATAGTAACTCTTGTGGCAGATCCAGGTTTTATTCCTTTAAAGCTCATCTTGGAAGCGGGGAAATTCCTGCAGATGTGCTGCAGATGAGCGGCTCATGTCAGCAGACTGGTTTGCTAAATCTACCCTGAACATCAGACCTCTAGAACTGCATCGCTGACCAGGGTTGAAAATAAAGTGAAAAGCTCCTGAGAATAAGCCCCAACAAAAAAGGGTTAAGGGTACAGTTAAAACGTGGCTAAATGGGTTTTCACTATTCTTTTGTGCCTTAGTGTCAAACCCTTGCAATTTTTTCCCCAGTCTCCTTTTATCTGACAGCTTATTTAATAAAGGCTGTTTGCTATTTTCTTACTTTACCGTAGCTGATACCTTTGGGTAAAACCCATATACTTCAGTTAGGCTACCGGTGTAGCTTTTTCTGAGCATCACTCAAGCTAAGAATTGTTTGGGGGATTTTTAGGGATTCCTTTGGCTAGCTAGCCTACATATTCAGGCTAAAGTTAGAGTAAAAGCGTGAAGTTAACCCAATATTTTTGACAACCCTAAAGCATAAGAAAGATACTTCAGCCATACTAACAGCTTGCCATATCAGAATATCTAAAGAGGAGGAAGGAGAAGGAGCACAAGACCTTCCCTCTGCGCCTTGCCCAGCTCTGCTATTCATCATCAGGTGGAGAGACTGTTTACTGCCGGGGTCAAGGTCCCAGGCGCATGTTTATGGGCTCTCTCAGAAGACCTATTGTTGTTAAAATGCACTGCAAGCATGCAGCGGCCTCACTGAAGATCATATCTTGCAGGGCCCCACTGCCCTGGGGCCAAACGAAGCCTATTTCAACCAGATTCTTGACTGCAAGCCACAAACGGACATTTAAAACCCATTTGGTGCTTCAGGATAAAGCCTACTTCACATTCGATTATCTGTCTCCTGTGGCTGTTTCCCTTGTTGATTGTTATTCATTCTTCCAGTATTTATGTAAACGTTGTTATATTTGTTCCCGAATTAGCCTCGAGACATGTTGAATTAAACATAGCGTTGCATTTCCGTTGCAGATCTTAATAAATCCATGACGGGCGAGATGGGAGCAGGAGCTCTGGTTTTCATTTTTCTCTGTCTTCTAAGTGGGAGGTTTACGTGACCGCTCAAAGCTTTTCAGCATTGAAAGTTTTCCATCTCTCAAGATCTTTGTGATAATCCCCCCCCCCCCTGCTTGTTTCATTCCCCTGTGAGGTGTAAAGGAAAATGTCCTTCTCCACAGGCGCTCCCTTCTTCTTTGTACTCCACTCCTGTCCTTTCTCCAGCCCTGCGCCGCCACGGCGCTCCCTAAGCCGGAGCGGCTCAGTCCGTGGGGCAGGAGCGTCCTGTGTGGTTAAGGCCACGGTGGCATCTGTCATCTGTGGAGCATTAAGAGTGAAAACCAGATTTAGAATGTGTCCTTCATGCAGGACAGATTTTTTGCAGTTTGAAGTCAAACGTGTTCACGCAACTTCTGCGAAAGCAACGGAGGAAGGCTGTGGCATTCTGTTAAAGATTTATTTTACATCGGTTGGGAATAAACGTGTAACCATACATCCAGCTCACGACAGAATGTAAGTATCCACATTTTCCCCCCACAAAAAAATATTTTTTTTTCACAAAATGCAAACTGTATTCTAAAGAATCTCTAATCTAAACAAATGGAGACGTGGAAGCCAAAAGCTAGTGAGACATACCCTTTAACACTTTAACATGTTGCTTTTGATTCATTAATTACAGACAAATAATGCATTTAATCCTGGAATGTAAACCCATGGGTCATCTGAACTAGTTTTTAAATGGGTAAATGTCACGCAGTGTTCCTCTCTCTTGTACATTTTGCACATAGAGAACTATACAGGGTCTAAGCTGAAAACATCACCAAAAGAGCTGCGATCTGTTCATCCACTGCATCCACTAACTGGATTTCAGAGCGCAGCGGAGCTGGTGTCGTACTTGGTGTGCGAGCCACTTGTTAAGTTATGGAACAGCAATCGCTAAGATGAACAAACGCATGCTGAACCCTGCTTTTGAGAGTAGAATTCACAGATGAGTCACTGCAGAGCCCCAACATTTAAAATCTAAAGCCAGAGAACATCTGTGGTATAATGAGACATTTTGACCAGGCGAGAGGAAATCTCTTTAAAGCCATCAGATATAGCCATGTAATAATTCATGTTTGTCTTTTTGACACCACCACATCTCTCCTGCCTTTTCCCTGCTCTAATCAGTCTCATCGTGCGATGCCTGACTGCCTCCCAGCTTCACCTGTGCACTGCACTACTCAAGAGCTTCACAGAAACTCGCCAGATTATTGACCACCTTGTACCAGTAACAGTGCAGCAGTTCATGTCCATGCCCTCTGATGAGTGCTTGATCAATCTCCCACTGACTGGACTGAGTCTTGATGCTCCTCATCACCCACCTACTCTGACGCCATGGCAGCTGTTACTCTGCCTGGTATAAAGCTCTGCAGGTTAGCGGAAGTGAATGTTTCAAGCTCATTTGGTCACAAAGCCATCCATGTCCCAAGCCTGTTCTCAAAGTCATACAACCTCACACAGACTTTTACCAGGAGGAAATGTCCGCATTTGGGTCATTGTGCTCATGGACAGAAGGTGCTCAGTCTTCTTTGCAGTCCTGCTGTGTATTTGGAATATTAGTAAAAATCACTCCTGTGATCAGACAAGGAACAACTCAAGAGTGAAACAGTTAAACGCAAATTCTATCTTCAAGTGAGATCAGGTTATATGTTTTTCTAAGGTGACGCACTTGTGGACTGCTGCTGGTAGCAACTTACTCTTTTACTTCAACATATAATAATAGCTGAATTTCAGTCAGCTGACCTGTTTTTCTGGTAGGAATTTTGACTTCTGGACGTAGGTTGTCCATTTGTTATCCGTTTGTTATCCGGTCCATCTCTGCTTGAGTATCTGGTACTCATTCTAGCCCTACTTTCATTGATTTGTGACAAAGGGGAAAGCAAGATGTGAGCATGGCGATGGTGGTATTGGTTGGGGGTGGGTTTACGAGGCAGTCTGGGACAGACAGACTTAATTTACACCAGAAGTGGAACCTGAGAGCCCTCCAGTCTGACAGGAAGCCCTGGCTTAGCTCCTGTCCCATTTGGATGACAGGAGGCCTGGCCTGACCCAGAAAGGACTGGCTTTGATGAGCTGGCCTTCACTCAGGAGACGCTAGCTTGAGTGTACAAAGAGCAAAAAGCAACTAGTCAGGCAGTTTCTGGATTGGATAGGTGAGCTGTGTTTAGTTTAACTATTTTTTGGGAAGTTCAAAGCGGCTTGAGGAAATATTAGATCTCTAAAAGACGGAAAGTTAATATGCTTTGAAACTGAATGTACCCATGGCATATTTGTTTATTTATTATGAAGAACATGAACCAGTTAAGCTTTCAATAAGCACAGCAGACACATAGTTCAGTATTCAGTGACTTTACGACAACATACAGTTGATCCAGAAGTTTACATACACTGTCATGGCCTATCATTGAAACAAAAGGAACCTTTCTACCAGAATATCGCTAAATGCCAGAATAATACTGACTTGGGTAAACCGTTGTACGTATCCTTCTACAAGCTTTTCATTTGCTCATCAATCTTTTGCTTTCTGTTCTGGGGTTGACACACACCTCTCACTAAAACCCATTCATCTCTGGGACACAGAACCTGCCTCCCCCCTGAACAGAATGATATTTGGACATTCCCAGGCCCTTTAAACTTGTATATAAATGTTAGAAGAAGCTTCAAGTTACTCCTCAATGTTATGCCAACTCTATTATTCAAAAAGAAGCCAGGTTGGGGGTATGAGTTGTAAAACAACAGCAGTGTTTGCGGAACCAGTCGCTGCTTCTCTATGAAACAGTGAGGGACTGACACCATCACTCATGCTCTGTTAACAAGTCCATAAACACTGGGAGCTGGCTCGCTAACAAGATGGGTGCCGCGATGGAACCCAAGTCTGGTATACTGGGTGAGACAAAACAAAACACAAGGTCTTGTTAACTGCTTCTGCTTTAATACAGCGTCAGAAGGAGAATCTGTTCCCTTTTAAAGAGGAAAAAGCTGTTAAAAAGCCTTTAATGCCAAGCTGTGCTGAGTTAAGCGATGACAGCGTGTAGTCTGACAGCTTCAGAGACTAAGTTGTCCTTTCAATGCTGATTGGTTAACAGAGTTGGAGCTTTGTGAATGTTTATTGACCGCATGAATTAATGTATTTTTAAACCACAGTGAACCGTCCACCCCCAGAAAATGTCAGCTCGAGTCAGCTGATATGAACCCCACCTTTCAAGTTCAGTTCATTTTCAAACAAGCCCTTCAACGTCTGACCGTGCTGAGGATGTGCGCTCATGCCAGGGTAGACGTTTTCTCCGTTGGCAGCAGCTTGATGTTCTCAGAGCAGAGTCGAGGAATTTTTCTTCAACCGTTTCTCTGTTTTCATGACCAAGGGTGTTGGTGATGTCATCTTCATGACTTTTGAACACTGGGACTGTTATTCTTATGATGTGTCCCCTCTTGTAAGTTCACCAGAGCCAGTCTCTACCCCTAAAAATCTTCAAAGAATCAGGTTAAGCATTAAGTGTCAAGCTGTGAAGCTTTTTTTTTGTCTTTCTATCTACAGTTCCTTGCTAAAGCACCCATACCGCTTGAACTTTTTCATGTCATATTACAATATTACAACCACTAACTTTAACTTTAGGACAGGACAGCTGTTGTTGAAAGACAGCCTAAAGAAGTCAAGTTTACCTAAAAGCCATAGTAGACATCAACCTTGAACCATTTTGGCCTACATACTAGGGCTGGACGATAATTCAATAACAATATATAACGATCGATAAACGTATATCAATGATAGAAATAAAAGACTCAATAAAAGGTTCTATGGAATAACAGTTTTCCTTCCTTTTGCATTCTAGCCATATAAGTTAATATTACAGTCATTGATCCTCTCAACCAATTACAAACACAGATCCAGGAACGCTCCACCACCAAGCTCCGCCCCCTTCAAAGAGTTCAGAGGGCACGCGTTCTTTTTTTCTTAAAAAAAACAAAACAAGCTGGGAGGAGGCTTTTTTCCTGAATCTAAATTGGCTGCTGTGCGTGTGCACCGTGCTGTTAATTCACGATCAGAATATAAATGCACACCACACTTTCCAGTTTTGCTAGCAAATTACTGATGAAAACCATGTGTCATTTCCTCTCCTTCTCAATTTAGATCTACTTTATCATGTTCTTTCATTTAAACTCCAAACTTAGGTTTGTTTAAGTTTTTAGTTCTATTTCAACCAAACAAAGAGAAACAAAGGACAACGCATGCATAGAAGGGAACCAGGCTTAAGCTCACTGGCAGCAGACCTGTAAAAGTGCAAAGAGGAGCCAGATGAGGCGTGATTAGTCCTGACAGCCAGGCCTTCCCCTCATCTATAAATGGGGGTTGTGGTGGTTGGAGGATGCCACTGTTTGAATGAACCACAGACCCAAAGCTGTCCTGCTAAGACTAGAATCATCCAGGACATAAGGCCTCCCCAGTGAGGATTGGGTTCTATAACAGTGTATGTAGCGTTCATAGTCCAAGAGGCTTGAACTGAATCACAACATCAGCCTCAATAATGGAAAATGATCCCATCCAAACGGTGGATCAATGTTCTCATAGCCTTACTGTGGGGAGCTTTCTGGAAACTGAACAATGCAGTATTCACAGCTGGAGAGTTGTAGTGTGGTCCAGCTAACTCAATAAGAGCCTCCCCCCAGCTTGTTATTTTATTAATTAGATTGAGATTTAGACAGACATGATTAGGGTAGAAAGTATCTCGTGACCTGCAGATAATTCTTCATGCACACAGTATGCTGCTGTGTCATCAAATCTGGGATGTAAATAACCGTCCACGTGTGAAATATGCTGCATGTACCATGGCTGTTTAGATGCATGAAGTTAACTTTTCAGTTTTGACCTAACAAAGGTATGTTTTAACATTATACACTAGAAATCAATATATATATATATATATATATATATATATATATATATATATATATATATATATATATATATATATATATATATATATATATATACACATTCTTTACTTCTCTACTTTAGCCTTTCTTTCAGAAAGATTTTGGGCAGAGCCGGCTCTAGCCACTGTGGTTCCCTAGGGGAAATAACAGCCCCCCCCCTCCAGCCATTTAAAAAAAATAGCCAAACTGTGACTATGTCAGTATATAGAGACTGACATGAGCAAATATATCAGTGGTTGCGTCTATATAAAGGTTTTTTAATGTGTATTTTGAAGTATCGTATTAGAAAAGGTTGATGGAAATGGCAAAATTCAAATTAACTGACAAAATTTCTCAAAAAATGCTTTTGCGGTCACTTGAGTTGTTTTTTTTTACTTTTTTGAAAAGCAGTAAATGTGCTAAAGAGGAGATGGAAACACATTGGCCAAATAAGCTCTGACATTGCAAACATTTACCTCACATGACTGATCAGCTGTTTCTGCTGCCGCCGTCTTCCTGGATATTCCCGTAATGCTTGAAAACAGGTCTGGAAGCAACAACAGGTACGTGTGTACCGCTGAACAGACGTGAGCATTTCCAAGTCTCATCTGTGAAAAAAATAAATAAATAAATAAAATCCAGCCTCAATCCATTACTGATCTGTGGTCAGTGTTACATCTGGATCACTCATCAGTTTAAAGTAACAATAAAAAAAGGCACAACGGCCAATGTCAGCTCACAAGGACATTACACTGTCCATCTCCTGGTTAATTTGCTCATTTTCTTTTAAATGTTTGCTCATAGTTCATATGAGAATTTGATGGAAACACAGCATTGTGATGAGGATCTTGTTTTTTTTACTGTTAGTGTGTTTACATCTTTCACCCAGCCACTGTTGCTTTGGTTAAAAGTGTCTAGAGACTTCTTAGACCATAGTTTCTCCATAGCATAGGCACTTTTTTGTGAATGAAATAATTCACAGTTTCTAGGTGACTACTACTACTTAATTATTTGCGTAGGTCTCGTAATTGTAAAGTTTTGATGCCGTGGAGCGTCGGACAAGTGAGTGTGTATGTGTCCTTGTCATCTTTTGGCTTTCATGTGACCTCATGCTGGTCCCTAATTGGTTACTAAAAGATTCTCCTCGGGGGCGCAGCTCTATGTGCCCGTGGCCAATCAGGGCTTTTTGTGTCACTCTTCATCCAATCAGATTGACTCATGATATCTGTTAATCAAGGTCCCACCCCTGGAAACTTAGATCTACAGACCTAAAAATCCAGCAGCAGGCCAGTGACCGTGGACTGCTTTATGTTCAGGTAGAGTTTATTTTCTGTGATAATCTCTGACCTTTACGCTCACTGTCTTATAGACATTCTGTTGCTAATATGAAGCAGCGTTTTGGATCATTGTTTTGTTGCAAGATGTAAAAGTTGACCAATCCCATTTAAGTTTGGAATATTTTCGTCAACAGATTTTGATGAATATCAGAATGAACAAATTATGATGTTAGAAATAGCTACACTTTTAGAAAGTCAGTTGGTGTTTAGAAAAAAGTGAATGAAGGATGTGGGGGTCTTTTTGGAAATGAATTCACTACATTAGGGATGACATGATGTTCTACTTTACAGGACATTTGTATAATAGCCACGCTAGCTAATTAATTATGAAGCCAAAATGTGAGTGACAAATAAGGATCGGCAGTACACCAGATGTCTTTCTTTACCAAATAGAGAGGGGCCTGTAAATAACTGCTGATTATGGGACCGTCTGCTGTAAATGCTCAGCTCTAGACTGTGTTCAGTAACAATTTGTCCTTATGAGCATTGATAGGCTTTCAGTGTGGGATTTAGATTTTCTTTTATTGGCTTGTTTTCCATCATAGTGTGTTATACTTTGATGCCTTGTGTTGCCATATTCCATCCCATTTAGCTGCCCCGTGCAGTTCTGCTCCAGTGGCACAGTGACTGACAGCGGCCCGCTAAGTGCTCTGCTAATGAAACTCATTCGCCTGCATGTCTGTCTCCATGGAGGCTTTAGCAACACCCCCAAAACACCCCCCCCCACCGACGTTAGCTACAACACGCAGTCAGTTCCTGTCTCCAAGATGTTGAGTTTACTTGCTTGTGTTTCCTCAATATCTCTGAGTACAAAAGGGATAAAAAACCAGCAGAAAAGCTTCAGTAGATTAGGAGTGTTATCCATGACAAACCACAATGTCTGCTGGGTCGGAGAACCTGACGTTTTCCAATCTGCGTTAGCAATCAGACAACAACTGTCCCTTTTTAAGCGACGATTGAGTCGACACAATACAGCGCTGGAGAGTTCTGCGGGGACCCTCTAAAAGTCGTCATGAAATCAAAGACACGCTCTGGCGGCTTGTAGAAGGTCACAGGCTGAAGACTCGGGAGTGGCAGAAGAGGTCGAGCAGTTCACCCCAGGTAGACTCTTCAAGGCGAAGCGCAGACAGGAAGAAATGCCCAGCAGGAGGGCCGGCTCATTATGGTATCCTGTTACAGCCTGGAGCAGCCTACCAGCCACAGTACACATTACACACTCCCACTCATTCTTTGTTTCGCCTGTCCTTTTTCAGCACTCCAATGCTCATATAAAATAAAATCAAAGGAGGGAATAGGGGTGGCGACATCCTCTGTTTTTAGGTCAAGGTATTTGTATTATTTTTTGTTGTTTTCTTACCATTATGCCACATCCCCCTACTGGCGTCTTTCTTCTCTGTTTTTATAAACGTGCCATGATTATACTTGATGAAGCAGCCCTACCTTTTCATTTCCACGGAACAATCTCTCAATTACGCTCATCAAAGTTGGAGGGGAGGCCGGGCTGAGGGGGCATAAAGGTTGTGGTTAGCCTTTCAAATGCCACATGACTTCCTGTTGCCGAGAAAGCGAGCCGTAGGAAAGCTGGAAAGATGTTTTTCTCCGTCTCTGAATGATAAAAGCTAACATTTTCCAGACATGTCAGACATCTTCAGCGTGGCTCTTCAAAGAAACCCCGCTGCATAGCGAGCACTGGACAGTTTAGACTTAGACGCGTGTTAAAAGCAAGCCTCGCCTTAGAGACCCTCTCTTCTGTAGAATGTAAGGAAATCTTTCAAAGTTGCCCTTTTATGAACAAATACCTAATGAGTAATTAAGAAAGTTGAACTTCCTGTCCTGGGATGACTCACCAGCGCTGAAGCGCGGCACTTTTCATCATCAATCCCGCTGCCAGCTACTCCTGCTTCACCCAAAACGGTTGCAGTTTAATGTTTGCCATTAGCAAAGGTGCTGAGAGGCTCAAAAATGCTTTTTTTCTCTCTCTTTTTTTTTTTTTACAAAGCCGCAACCTTTACGAGTTTTTGGGTGAATGCGAGCCACACAGCGAGATGCTGGGGGAAGCATGTTTGTGCGCAGCTCTGTACATTCAGTTAATTCGAATAAATTCCATGCCCTGATTTGCGACTTAAGGCGCCAAACCAAAGTATAATTGCATGCAACTTTATGAGAACCATTTGGCATGGTGTGTGATTTGCGAATAAATGTGTGCATGGGTACAGCATACAGATTCTGTATTCCTGTGGGTTACACGCCCACAGCTTCATGCAGACATTAAATGAAAGGCTCACATTGTCCACAGTTCACTGCGGTACTTCTATAAAGGTTAGGATGAAGGCACCGAGTTAGTCCACCCCATCGGTGTTTCCCTCCATTCATCACAGAATTATGGGTAAGGGTTCATGGTTTAATTGCATCTAGTCATTATTGGAGTTTTTCGAAAGTGCCATTCAACAGTCAGGAGAAATAAAGCAGAGGAAACAGTCCAAGACAGCTAACCAGAGGAATATGGAGTGAATTTGTGGAATTATTAAATCCCCCAAGAGAAATAAATATCTTTCCCTTGCATGAGTTCAACTTAGAGAAGTAGGAAAACACAAGAAGCAACCCACTGATCCCTGTGGAGCCGTACTCTCACCAGATTATTGGGAATCAGGGTGTGGTCAAGCATACCTTTTGGAAGAGGTTCCTTTGATTTAGTGCTGTTTGTGAGACTTTATCCGTCAGTTTGGTTCTGATTTAAATGAATAAAAGAAGTAACCACTCACAGATAAAACTGGAGCGCACGTTGAAACGTTTAGTAATCTGCACACTTTCTAAACACACATTGCAAACAGCGTACAAATGAAAGAGATTGTTGTAGGGAAAGTAGTTCATTCACTCAAACGAACCACTTATCAGAAAGCTCAGTTTTCATCATATTGACCTGTTATGTCAAATAATGGTGTAAAATATCCTGAGAGGTATGTAGTCATGCAAGAAAAGTTTGTTCTTCTTCAAAAAGTTCAAATGCTTCTTGGAGAGTTTCCACCTCAGAACACAATTCGTAAATCTAAGAAGTACAGTCGGCTGTGGTTACTGCGCTCAGAAAGTGGAGACAGTTACTCCTGCAGCACAAAGAGCCCAAGCTGTTGTTTTAAATTGTTAGTGGCTGTTCACTAATGCCTTGCCTAGTATGCCTTGTCTTCTATACTCTGTTAATCAGAGTTGCCATGTTTCCTTTAGAAAACTGAAAGACTCCTACCTTTGTTCCTATTGTAACGCACCATGGGCAGTTATATAACTAGAATTAAGAGCTAAAGGATTTATTATGGTTCTGTGTTAATCAAAGTGCTTTATTGCCAATAGACAAGAAAATGAACCTTTCAGCCTCAAACTGGTTGTAACTGAGGTCGGTGTCAATGGATAATCGTTGGATGAGAGAGCAATAATGCATGAAAATGTGTAATAATGAAAATGGATGAATGCAAAGGATTATGTGATCACAGTATTTATAGTAATCAGACATTTTGAATGCAAAATGAGTGCTTCAATTTTCAATTGCTTTCAATAACAGGGCAACGCAGAGACTCTCTCACATCTAAGGGCTATTGAGGGGGTCTGCCTTTGACACCATCCAGCCCTTGTCAAGTAATGTTTCTTTGAATCAAAATGATTAACACTGATGCTTCCAAACGTGAGGGATCTGCACCCCAACCACCACCACCACTTGTTACCCTTATGTCATTCCCCTGACATCCTCATTACATAGCTTCACTATCTGGAAGCATTAAAAATGGCTCTGCTACATGATAAACTTGTAAAAGCTGCACTCGAACATGTTGTAGTGTCTGACAGCTGTTTGGACACATTTCTAGGCTACACCGCCGGAGGCATTTGTCATGAAAATGCTTATCGCTCTCTTGCTTGGGAATGGTTTTCCGAGGTAATTAATGCTTGGAACCAGTGTTGAAGACACAGAAAAGAGAAAGCTGGTGACAAGGCTGTGTTTTAATACATGTGAACAGGCAAACACACCTGGGAAGCAGAGTCCATAACAGCTCTATTTCCGCCACCCTACACAAACGTATAGCCAGGAACACATTATAGTGGACGACCACGTCCTGTTTAGCGCTGCTTTGTTCAGCAACCTGGGTAGAGGCACCAGCAATTCAACACCGAAGGCTAATTTTCACTTTAATCTTCCTGAAACTATTTCTTTAGCAGCTCCAGACCTGTCCCTGAACACTTAAAACTGGTTTTTACCAGCTTGAGTTGGATTTTGACTGCTCCGACAGCGACATGGTGGGTTAAAGGAGAGAGAGCCTCTGCCTTTTCCACTCAGTTGTGATTTCTGGCATGAATCAGGTTTGTTGATAAGAAACATCCACAAACATCTTGAACTCTGCTTGCACGGCCAAAATTAATCTTATATTGCTTTATGTGATAAATGCTATATCCGTTGTTTTTAGGTTAAATTTGGCATGCATGTTCAAATTTCTATTTTTATTACAATGTGGACTGCATCCATTGAAGTAAGAAAACCAAACCATTACTGTTACTACTATCAGTGTATTTATTCATGTACTGAGCGTCACAGTGTAGCGTTTCAGAGTAGCTCTAGTAAAAAAGGCACACTAGGTACAACAGGGTTTATCTGCCATATTTCTGCTTCTAATTTAAATTAACGGTAAATAAAATAAAACAAGAGTGAGCAATATCTTGAAAAGACACCAACAAATATAAAACTGATGATGAAGCTGTTGCAATTTTGCTAAAAATATATCTATGTTTTAATTTAGTGCTCCAGGTTTAATTTGTGTTTTACATTTTTGGCCCCCACGGTTAAAGGTTTTGACATCCCTGACTTACAGCTTCAAACTAACTTCTGGAGATATTTATGCTAGTTTCTTTTCCTTTATGTAAGTCTGCTGTGGCAAGACTGATCTGTGCGATCTGCCAAATCAATTAATCTCCATCCTTTTTGTCAAAGAGTTGCTAAAGTCAGTTTCTTAGAGATTATCTGATTCTCTAAAGAACAAGTGTGCTGTGAACACTTGCAGCCCCGAATGCAGGATCCTCAGCACATCGGTATCTAAAGCAAGTTCTATTAACGCTAATATAGTCCGTACATGAAATTAGACGTGAAAAACCGAACCAGCCACAGCAATGACTTTAGCCTCAGCATGAATGACTCTTGTTCTATCAGGTTAGCTAACTGGCCCAGGCCTTTCAGTCTTGACTTTATACCAACTGTGGACAAACATCTTTTGGAAGCCTGCCTCAGCTCAGACGTTTTGAGCGTCTGGGACATCTTTTGTAGGTCTTATAACCCTGTCATTTGAGGACTGCGTGCCTGCAGAAGCCTTTCATCTTCCCCAGTTTTTCTTTTCATTTTTCCCCCCACGGCTGAGATCCTGCACCAATTCACTACAGTTATGCTTCTAAACTTTGAGGAAGAGCTTCGGAGCTTCTGACAATCTTAGAGGAACAATGCTCTATTTTATTACTCAAAGCCTTGTTTAAGGTTTAAGCAGCCACATTCCTTGACATTACAAACCATTAGAGGATTTGCGTTGGCCAAGATCCACCGAGTAGACTTGGATCATCGTATGCTGTAACAGAAATAACTCAAAATGCCCATTTTTGTAATTTGTAGAGACCGAAGCGCCTGACATAATGCAGGCTGCAATGTAATGTACTGTCACTCTACATAAATGGCCTTTTAAAAAAGCCCACATGGCACATGCCAGGATTTCAACCTAAAGGAAACTATAGTGTGACAGAGTCAGAGCTCATAAACTCAGAGTTTCCATTCCAGAAGAAAGGGGTGATGTCAAAGACTGAGGTTCCAAACCTGAGTGAAATAGAGTTCAGATCTATTAAGGTTTTAAATGTTCCAGAAAATGGCGACAGTGGTGAAGCATATTGCACAATCAAAATGCCAGAGAGCCAAGTCACTGAGGACCCAACAGCAATGCCACAGTTTAAATGCATTACATCTCTCTATGACTGGTGGAGCGTTTTAGATCCGCCATATATGTGATCACTCTTGCTTGTCCAGATTCTAAACAAAGGCAGATATTTCTTAGAATGAAATCCACTGGCAAACAGTGTGGTACGGGACATGAGAACAGTAGATGTCTCTTCATAGTAAATGCAAACCAGGAAAGTCTCTATTACTAGCCAGTCAACAAGGCATTTCATCTGTAGTCAATTGAGTTCCATTAGATCCATTCAAATTAATTCAGTTCGACAACTGTGTACTTCTCAGGGTTTTATTCATTTATTGTAGGTAGTGATACTACATTTATTGCAGAAGGTGATAATCTAATGTTTATTGTATATGCACATGGTAAAGTCTTCACTGTTTAGCATTATAATGTGATGGGTACACTATGAAACACTGACACCATGATTAATTAGTTGATCCAGTATTGCTTGATTCTAGTGGTTCCCGACTCTGGTCCTCAAGTACCCCTGCCCTCCATGTTCTATATGTGTATCTCTTCTAGCTTACCCGATTCAAAAGTTTACATGACCTTCAAGCTAGACATAAAATCGTTTGAAGTTGAGTTCTTGGGTATATCGGATTTTATTAATTTTTTTTATCAGAAAACCGAACAAATATGCGGCCTACCCTGCTCTCTTGAAAACGTACCCAACTGTCCTCTCCTTTCAGGCTCATTTCTTTTGTTATGTGGAGAAAAGAAGGAAAAAAAGGGTTGAGAGAATTAGGAAGGAGGGAGCTGCAAACACTTGTGTCAGCAGAGGAGTAAAGACGATAAAAGGCAAATATTTACCTTGTAGCCCGGTGGAGTCCCCCCTCCTCAGGGTGTTTAGAGGAGGGTGCGGCAGTTCAATTAGCAGTAGCTAGCAGTTTGTGTACAAACACTTAGCTCCCACTGTGCAGAGGGAAGGGTGGAGGAGGGACGTTGATCAGTCTTAATTAAAGCACTTATAAATTTTTAGTTTAATTTCATGTGGTTTATTGAGGGCGTGGCTGTGGTCATATGGCGGCTGTTTGGTGGGTGGGGGGAGGTATGTGGTTTTGTGTGTCTGTTTTCAGCAGTGGGAGGAGGGTGGTTGTATTGTCTTTCCAACTCTTCATTATGTTAACAGTGTTTATGCTGTCTGTTGAGAACCCCCCCAGGGGGATGTTTAGACAGAAGTCTTCATCAACTAATGCTAAAGCCATTAGCACCAAATGCAAACACACAAACACGTTTGTACACCTATCTTTGCGAGGACTGTAAAAGAATGCATTCTGTAAACATCCCCCACCTCATCACCAACACCTTGCTTTAACCCTAACTATTACAACTTAGCATCCTAGCCCTAATTTTCACTAACTCTAACCCTGAATATTCATTTGAACAACGATCCAAGCTTTTAGGAATTGTCCCTGCAAATCACTGGACCCCCATACGAAGCATGAAGTTGCACCTTTTGAATCCTGTGCAACTCATCAGATGAATGAAAAACAAAAGATAAATGAAGGGGTCTCACATGTACACAAACCTCCCCGCTATTACACCTAAAACAACACAAATGTCTCCTCGGGTGAATTTATGTCTGTGCATCAAAAAGTAGACGGTGACGTCAGTCGAGAAACTCTTCACCCTGCGGCAGTCTGTGAGTGATCTAGCTCTCCCCTTCTCCTTATGTCTTACGCCGCAACCCCAGCATTCAGTTCTATTTACAGTTGAATTCACTCCCAATCATTAACTGCCAAAGCGCTACAAACAGGCCTCACAACACGCTATAGGCATACAGCGTGTATTACATGTATGCTCTCTGTGGTCAAATGAATGTTGTGGGTGTGCAGAAAGTTGGAGCTGAACAAACTGGAATTGGCAGCGAACGAGCAAGTGCACGCCAAACGTTGGGGAGAGCAGGAATAAAGAGATTGGAGGGAGCACGTAACCGCCTCGGGGTACGATCCGACATCAGAAGACGGGTTTACTCCTTTTGTTCCCCTGTTTGTTTTGGAACTTGTATACGCTTAGCTGCGGTTGATTCTGTCACCAGCAGTGCAGGCTGTGTAGGCTGAGCAGCACGCAGCTGGAAAACCCACTTTGATCTAACTATTGTCCAAATTCATTTCAATTTCTACAATGTTTACTTTGAGTGACTAAGAGGCAGGGAGGAGGGCTGTTCTAATTTGTTGCCCCTCCTGGTTCCTCGTTAAAGAATATTAGCATTTATATTACATATCCTATCTTTATTCCATATCATTAAGAACATCTGGACTCAGATTTACAGCTGAAAGTGTATATATTTGTGATAAGTAGGCTTTTTGTTTAAAATGTGTTTCAGAAAAAAAACTATAGGTAAACAGTCACATTAAAACTTTATTTTAAAGACAATAAAGGATTTCTATAAGACATTTTCACTATTAAAATCCCTATACATTAATTATCAGAATTTACTGTTTATCCTTCAATATAGATGCCTCATTCAACCAAAATTATATCTGCTTGCACCCAGAATGTGTGAAAACCAGAGTTTGGGCATCTGTCTTATTTACAAAGCCAAAGGGGGGGTTGCACATTTTCTGGCCCTCCCAGGCAAACTTTCTAAGCCTAGTGAGAAAACAATGTTTATTTGCCCATTTTTAAATGGTAATTTTCTGTCGTAGTTTGAGAATGTGGTCAAGGATGGAAAGACTGGGATGTCATGCACTGATGAATTATTACTGATTACGAAACATAAAAATACCTTATGTTATGCTGTTGTTTAAATCTAAAATGATACCCAGTCTGCTGTAGCAGTGCAGTTGATCCTTTTCAGAACCCGGCATTTCTCCTCTGTTAGATAGTTGCAGCTAACCAGTGAGTCAAGGAAATTGAAATTGTCTTGGAAAAAAAATTTGTTGCATAATTTTTAATACATCTACAGCCAAAACGATCTAATAAAAGCCTAAGTGGCCGAGATATAATTTTGCTCACAAGGGGGTTAAAACACTAAAAAGTCTCTCTTTAATAAAATCCTAACTCTGTTTAAATGCATTAGTTGACAGTGGTGGGCACTGCTAACCAACAAGTTAGCTTCACTAACCCATGTTCCCCTAACTAAAATATTAGCTTTGCTAATGCTAAATCACTAAACAGTTAGAGAAATTAGTGGAAGCTAATGCTAACCAATGACGTCACTCAAGGTTACGAGATCAGACCTGCCTGCTTCAATAAAAAACAAAACAAACAAAAAAAAAAACAGGCAAAATATCATCCTCTCATGAAACTAATGTCAAAAAGAGTAAAACTATTAAACACAGGAACACATTACAGACAAACAACTCTACTACAACAAAGGACAGAGATTGTAATGAGAGGCTTCACAAAGTACCCAATCAGGAAACTGAATGACCATCACACTAAGATCACTTTCCCAGTTATGCGGTCAGAACAACCAAAAAAAAGTTACTGGTTATCAACATAACTTTTAAATCCAAGTTACTAAAAATGATTTTCTCTCACACAGACATCAGCCGCAGTTCCACTGACCCTACCTAGTTTAGCTCGCCCAGCTAAGCTCGTCTCTACTGGGTTTATCTTCACACGGTTTGTGACTGGACCAGCCTAGAAATGCCTGGAAGAGGGAAACGCCTCCTGGGGGTGGCCTAAGAGACACTGACACTTTAAAGCAGTCTGTGAGATATGTTAAATGATTAAATAAATTATTCTAAATAAAAACATAAAGAAAAGAAAACAATACTAATAATGTTTGTATAATTGTATATGCAAGATTGTCTTTGATATTTTCTAAGGATAAAGTAATCCATCCATCCATTTTCCGAACCGCTTTATCCCTCATGGGGTCGCGGGGGGTGCTGGTGCCTATCTCCAGCGTTCAATGGGCGAGAGGCGGGGTTCACCCTGGACAGGTCGCCAGTCTGTCGCAGGGCAACACAGAGAGACAAACAGGACAAACAACCATTCACACACACACTCCCACCTAAGGACAATTTGGAGAAACCAATTAACCTAACAGTCATGTTTTTGGTCTGTGGGAGGAAGCCGGAGTACCAGGAGAGAACCCACGCATGCACAGGGAGAACATGCAAACTCCATGCAGAAAGGCCCAGGGGTGTACTCGAACCCAGGACCTTCTTGCTGCAAGGCAACAGCGCTACCCACTGCGCCACTGTGCAGCCCACCAGGAAAAATATCTGGATCACTCATCAGCTTAAAGTAATAATAAAAAAGGCACAGCAAGTGGGTGAGACACTGACTCAGAATGTAAACATGATACACAGACATACGTTGGAGCAGCTGGAGATAGGCACCAGCACCCCGCCCCATAAGAGACAGACGTGTTAGAAAATGGATGGATGGATGGATGGATGGATGGATGGATGGATGGATATACAAGTAAATGAAGCCTGGAACCTGCCTTGTCTGGAACCTGGCACCCGCTCCCTGGATTGCCTGCCTGTGTAACGAACCCCGCCCTCTTGTGAGTACCCGAACCTGTCTAACCCCTCTCATTCTGTGAGCCCGTCAGTTACTGGACCTGGACCAAACCGGAACCTGTCTCTTGGATAACCCCTCTGTCGCTGGATCTTTGCCTCCCCGTTATTGTGCCCGGACCGTTTGTGGACAAACGCCCCTGGATTTCCCCGCATGGATTGTCTATTGTTCTGTCGGCCGCTCAACAGCCTCTGCCCCACCAGTCACAAGTCGGCTCTCAGCCCCCTGGTTTTACCCCCAGTCAGGTTGGTGACCCAGTTCGTTCGCACGTCAGTGCTGGTCACTAATCTATTCCTTTGCCTCCAGGGGTTTCCCCCTTAGTAGCGCGAGCTGCGCGTCCCGAGAGCCCGCACTAGTTTTCCTTTAATAAATCTGTATGAAACATCACTGACATGTTGTGGTTGAGTCTTAAGTCCGACAGTCTATAAAAATGGGCTGGTGGTCTATTTGAGCATCTAGCAGGGGACGATTGCCTTCACTGCTTTGGGAAAGAAACTGTTCCTGAGTATCTGTTTTTGATGTAACGTGCCTTGAATTGTTTCCCTGATGGAAGCCACGTCCAGATCTGGTAGATGGGTGCAGCAGAATGGTGTCACAGCATCTTTGGTTTGCTTCAGCTGCATTTCCTGCCCATAAAAAGACATGCATCACATGTCTGATCCAAACACTGCAAATGCTTGTCTTTGTGTGTGCAAAACAGCTTAACTGCGTTTCTGCTGCCTGCACATACAGAAAAAGCCCATCTAGGAATTGAGGGAAAATGTTGCTGGTGCTCTTTTCTATGTGTAGTATCCAAAGAGTCCCCCATCACCATATATAGTGCACGTATGATGGGAAGGCATGAGGCTAGATGTCCTGGGTGTGGGTGGAAGTTGTACATTGTGTCTCAACAAAAAGAACGTTTCATTCAGAGTGCAGCACCTGAAAAAGACGGCACAGCTTAAGTATATTTGAATTTGGAAGTGTAGGTGATTGGCGGGGAGGACGTGAGGAAGCGAGAGCCCACCCTGCACCCACAGAGCAGAGAACACATTTGGGGTCTGTGTTTTGACCAGCACTGAACGCTGTATATCTTACTCTTATCAGCAACTCTTCCTCTTTCCTTCCTTAAGTGCACCACTTGACAAAGGATGCCCACAATGCCTTGTTTAGAGAGTTAGAAGGGAAGTAACTGACTCCTGAAGTCAACTCGCCAATTTACTCAAAGACAAATGCAACAACCAAAAGTGTGCAGCCATCAGGTAGTCTCATCAAATTGCCATGTTGTGTTCTCTGTCTTACTTTAGTCTTAAAGAGTGCAGGAAATGCCTCTCCTTTGAAGCTTCTATGAGGCCTTAGCGTGCCTCCCAGCATCTGCCCTGCTCTGGGCTCAGCTCTGCTGGGGCTTATATGGATCTGGTTAAAGGCTCACTATAGGAGTGTTCATATTTCGTCTTTATGAGCATGTAAAACATTCTGTTTACATTATGATGCTACACAGACTGGTCTATTAAATGTAATTAGCTCCTTGGCAAACATCCAAATCATAAATAAAGCAGGCATTGTGTCTTTGTTCTGTCACAAGCAGTAGGCAGCAGTGTTAAAGAGTTACGGAGCAGCTGACAGACTAGCGTCGAGCTGAAGAAAGGACACAAAAAACATGAGCAGATAAGGGACACTTTGCCCTGGGATATTCTGAGAGAAAATAAATCGTGTTTCATTATTAGCAAGATATTTTGAAATGTTTTATTTAGCACCACGGCTAGTTTCAGAGAAAAACACATTTCTTCTTCTTAGACAGCCTAAAGACATGTCATGTAACACTGCAAACAGCGCCCTGACCGTGGTTAATGGTGTGAATTCAGAAACATGGGTTTTGACTGCAAAGTCTTGGGCCCTTGATAAAGAAGAAACTGTAATAAATGGTGGGCTGGACGATAATTCAATACCAATATATATTGATCAATAGTCGTATATGGACGATAGAAAAAAAAAGGGTTAATATAAAGTTCAATAGAATAACAGCTGTCCTTCCTTTTGCATTGTGGCCATGGAGGCTAATATTATAGTCGTTACATCCTACCAACCAATCACAAAAGCAGACCCAGGAACGCTCCTTCACCAAGCTCCGCCCCCTTCAAAGAGCTCAGAGGGCACGTGCTCTATTTAAGTTTTAGTAAAAAAGTTGGTTGAACAAAGAGATGACTTTGAATTCAATGTTTGTGTGTTCCGTATCTAAAAATAGGTCGCTAAGCAACAGCATAAAATGTCCAGGGCTGCACTTAACATATATTTTTTGAATTTGTTGATAGGTATCGATATCAATCAATATGATTTCTATTTTATCGATATGCTTTGTTTCTATATCGCCAGCCCTAAATACATGATGGCCCGCACTTTTCAAATCTGGAAACAAAATGATTATATCATTAATAACTAGGATGATGTGATCCTGATGGCGTAATTTAAAAAGATACAGTTTGTTGATTTACGTTCTGTGATGTTTTTGGGCAACACCCCAAGACAGTTGTGCAGCCATATTTTGCACAGCCAGTTATAAAAATACACCCCCCCCTTTTTTTTTGAGTATGCACATCATTTTGTTGATAACATCAGTTTTTTGCCCTCAGAATCTGAACCTTTTTCACTGTTTTGAGTGAAGCTGAGAGGCACCCCATTGATCTGTATCATGTGACCCACCCTTCCTGCTGAACTCAGATATCTGAGTCTGATTGCTGCACAAGTGAGAGCTGCCTGAAGCACAGATGAAACACTAGTCATTACATTTAAGGTGCTAAGTTCACAAAATAGTAAAACTACCTTTCCTGTAAGTTTTGCCTGCACCTGATTAACTACAAAAGCAATGAAATGTCCAAACTGATTTATCAATAGGTCGTATCAAAGCAGAGAGGACGCATCCTAACGTTAGCCGAGCACTTCAGATAACTGCGGGGCATGAAACGTTATTAACAGAAGTAAAACAAGTTACTGAAGACCGTAGCTGTACGTGGTAAATCAGCTATATTTTTTAGAAACTGATGACAAAAATATTTGCATCTTAGAAGAGCTGTTGGTGGATCATTGTGATAATTCTGCAAATCTTTGTAAACCGCGATAACTTATCCATGGAAGCTCAGTAAGAAAAGGTTAAATCCTTCCACATCATCTCTAGGCGTGTCTGTCGGAGGACATCTTCCACCAGTAAAGGCAGCAGGAGAAACAAGCATTTTAAAACTGACACAGGTCTGTCCTTATTATCCGCTGCCAATAACATGTAGCTCTGTAGTGGGGGTTGAGGGAAAAAAACTAAACAAAACCTGTGATTTGTCACACCAAATCTGAGATTACAGATACTGCCAGGGAAATAAAAAACATTTCTTCTTTTCTTGACGACAATTACAGAACAATCTACTACGCCGTTATTTGAGCCTCGCCCATACTGATCACTCGCAGTTAAGAGCCAGGTTAAGCATGCAGAAAAAATGGTCTGAATTGGGCAATAATGTGGTCCACATGCAGACCAACAATGGGGACAAAAACGATTTGATTTGCAAAAGAGGCACCAGAAGGTAAAAGTAGTGGCATCACAAGAGTAGGTCTACCATATTTTTCAGACCATAAGGCGCACCGGATTATACAGCGCAATAAATATTCTTCCCAATTGTCTAATATCACTCTGCTCCTTCACGTACACAGCTCTCTATCCGTCTCTGTCAGGAGGATAGAGTAGTAGGACTACACTGCCCTGTTTCTAACATAAAACCAAAACAAACATGACTTTTATATTGAACTAACTTACTTGGTTTATTGTTGCTAGCGCATGCTCTGGGTTTGGGCTGCCTAAAGGCTCCCACATTCTTAGGCGTACAGTGCGCATACGGAGAGCTTGGTGGACGTCACGCTAACTCTCTGCAGACGTTTCACCCTACATAGCCGAACGTACTGTTGTCTCGATTTCTTGTGGCAAATTCATACAATTACCACACTTTCTGCCACTGGAACGAAGCAGTGGAACGGATGGTAAAATGTGTGATTAGCTAGCTGAGCCCCTAGCACCTGTCAGTGAGAACAGAGAGGGACTGTGACGCTGTGTATCAAGCTCGGTGTCACGTATAAAACAGTCCGATGTAAAGATTTCTTGCTGCCGAGAAGTCGTAAAAAATTGAGGTCTGCACGTACCTTTTTGCACGGACTTCCGCGTAGTGAATTACTCCAGAGAATGTAGGGGCTGTTACATGAATGCATTTCTAGTTTCGACATTACAGTCAGGCAGTCTTGTAGACAGCTCAGGGGTCCGATCAGGTGGTGACACAGTGTACCGTAATGCTCCGAATATCCATTGAGCGGAGCAGCTTTGTTGCTTACCAAGTTGTACTTACAAATTTTAACAGGTTTTGAGCGCATTTTACCAAATAAAATTGGTCAGTAAGCACAACAGTAATCATATATAAGGCGCACCGGATTATAAGGCGCAAAGTGCGCTTTATAGTCAGAAAAATATGGTAGTGTTGCAGATGGCTTGCTCAGCACCAAAACAATGAGGGCAGGTTGCCCGTCCCTGAGGATTCTTCATACAACAAGGCCAAGTGCTCATATTGCCCAGTAAATGGGGCGCACAGATATTACCAAGGCCCCATGTTGGGACCTAGGGGTACCTGGATACATGCTGCCCACTGTTACTTCACACACCATGTGAAGAATGAAAAAAAGGTAACAGGTCTCTACTGTAAATAACAGGTGGCGTCTCAATGAGACTACTTATATAAATAATGGTTTAATAATAATGCATGTAATGACACTGATGTGTGTCTGCTCTCATATAACTGAATAAGTAGATCATTTTATTTTATTATATTTTATTATATTTTCTTCTTCAAATGAAGCCCCTTAAGTTGAAACATCAACATTACAAGAATGGTTTTCACTCCAGGAGGGGCGGCAGATAAGGGAACAGGACAAAACCATAGAGATAAACTTTTAAATCTGGAGGTGACATTACAGAGATGGAAAACATACATTCAAACAAAAAATAACAACATCCCCCCCCTCTTGCTTCAAGCTAGATGGATGAATGTGTATATGCAGCAAATCATGTGAGTATATGCACATCACTCTGGTAGTTCAGTGTTTCTGTGAGACAGGCAGATAGGAGCGGGTTAAGGACAGTCCTTGGGGGGAACCAGCCTTCCTCCGAGTCTGTCTGGAGATAAGTTTCTGTCTTCGACACCCCCTGACCCCTTAAATATGCCAGCTACCTCTTCAGTCTCACTATATCATGTGCTTATTAGGGAAGACATTTGTATCATGATTTTCATGCAAATGCAGCACCTTACGCTACTTGAACCTCTTCTGCTTTTGTCATTTTACAACCGCAAACGTCAATCCTGACTACAGCTAAGTTGAAGAAAATCTTCACTGTCCAATAAAAACATTTCCACTGGTATTGCTGTTCTTTTTATATCTCCCTCTGCAGGTGAAGAAGCAGACTCTGAGGATGTTATCTTCTACTGTCTTTTTCCTCTGCTCTGTTTTTGTCAATTTTTCTCCCTTTAAGCATTTTGTCTCATATTTCTCTCTTCCTGTCTTCCTTTTCTACCTTTTCATTTTTGTGTCCATAGAACATGAACTAGTCCCAAAATTATATATATATATATATATATATATATATATATATATATATATATATATATATATATATATATATATAAATGGACTCTTTTTAGCATTAAGACAGCAATTTTTTTTAGCATTTAGACAGGACATGTAAAAAAAAAAAAAAAAAAAACCAACAACTTCCACACAATAAATGGCCCTGTGGACACAGCTATGTTCCTTATTACTCTCTTTTATATCTTTATGCCACCACTCAAAATATGCAAAATCTTTTCAGTAAAATTAATTATGAAGAAAAGATTAATGTAAAATGTCAGTTCTCCACGTTTTGTCGTAGGGGGACCAGATGATTCCCCTCCTCTAAATGACTTGGTGCGCTCTAACAGTGTCTGAGCTCATGTACCATGGCTGCATGACAAATTCCTCCATATTTTGTCGTTTAGTGTGGGGCCTTCAGAACGCTGACCCCAGACTCACCTCTGTGCGCAACGCTGGGGCCAGGAAACCCGCTCAGCCCCAATAATGAGATCATTACCAACAGTTAATTAAAAGCGATGCGTCTTCTAAAGCTTTGCCCCGTATCGCTTTGTGTCCAAACAATTATGTCCCTTGTGGACGACCAAGGATGAAAGGGTGAGCCAAATGGAGGAGAACGCCCATTGTCCTTCTCCTGAGAAATTGTCTTCCCTCGCTTTTTGCCTTTCAAAGAATTCATTGTGTGCACGCCGTGGTTTGGGGTCAGTCAACTTGGGTTCAGAGGGACAGGGCTGTGCTGAGCCGAGCTAAACTGGGCCAGAACCTGGGCACGGACAAAAGCCTGGTGAGTGTGGGGACACAGAGAGAAAGCAGAAATTTTGCCAAAAGGCTCTAAGAAAGGAAAACATTCATACACGATGGCAGCTTTCTAAAAAGAACCCCAATGTTTTTGGAGTTTTCTACCTACTATAAAAGTAAGATTCATTGTTTCTATTAAAGATGACACAAACAATGCTCAACACTTCATAACGACCGTATAACATGGCCAATATTACTGTTGACACCATG
Organism: Fundulus heteroclitus; assembly: GCF_011125445.2. NCBI lineage: Eukaryota > Metazoa > Chordata > Actinopteri > Cyprinodontiformes > Fundulidae > Fundulus > Fundulus heteroclitus. The sequence goes on along the minus strand of NC_046381.1, from coordinate 29,748,348 downwards.
GCAAAAATACATTCTTAGTGGGAGAGGATCTTTTGCCTTCAGACTCCCTTAGAGACAAAAAAAGAAACCTTCCACCAAGCATTTTTCCTCTCTCACTTTATCCATCATGATAACACTGGCAGACACACACGTTCCAGAGATGGCAGTTCTCGTTCATTATCTCCTGTGTGTTTGCTGTTGCTCAATGAGAAAACCTTGGGAGGGGAGCAGAAGTATGTCAAGGATATCAACAAGTCCAATGCCACTCTCACTATCACTCAGACTGCATGTCTCTAGAAGCCCTCTGTGACAAATACAAAAAAAAAAAAAAATAGAAGTTGGAGTGATAAAAATGGCTTTATCATTGAATATAAGCTGTAGCCACATGACTCTTGGCCAAATATTGTACTGTTTGGCTCTCTATGGAGCGGTCCAGAGTTTGAGGCTTCATTTACACAAGACTTAGATTAAGACTTGAGGTATGCTACAACTTAAAACACACAAGAATAACCCCTCCCTGTATTTTCACAAGGCCGTTTTCCAGATACTGATGCTGTGGAGGGGGAGGTGTTGTGATAGAGGCACCAAACTCATAGAGTAAAAATCTGACGCCATTAAAAGAACCCCACGCTGTCTGCAAAACGGCATTGTTCTTCAAAGAGTGTAGGAGAAATTAGTTTTGGGAAAATCTGAACAGTTTAATTAGTAGTTTATTTAAATAGCTTAAAGTTAAAGTGTAAAGTGTAAGCATGTTAACTTGGAAGAGATTAGGTACAAAAAGGTCTTTCTCCAGGGGGATTTATTTGTTCTTGTTTGTCGCAGAGACCAAACTTCGTCTCCTGTCAATGCTTTAGAGATGTTGCTCTGTGTTGACTTTTTTTCCAGTTTGACCCTCTTTTTAAGACCCTACCAAATGTGAAGTTTCTCAAACGTCTAGCAGCAAAGAAGCTATCCCCCATCAATTCGCCCTACCTGGCCGTTAACGTAAAGGGAAACGCTTGCATAGGTCTGTTCTTGTTGCAGGTCTTTCGTCATTCCTCACATTCTCCTCCACATAAGTAGGCTTAAAGGTCAGCCTGGTGCCTCTCTGCCTCAGGCAGCACTGCGGGTCGGTAGTTAGGCCTAACCTCTCTTGTTCAAACAGTGTAATGACAAGATAACAAGTACTGGAGGAGTTCAGCAACACTGCAACAACACAACGATGAGAACGGCCTGTAATTGTGGGCGCCATTTAAGCTGGCGCCTTACAGTATGCTGCATATCAAAGATTTAGGACATGAGTAAACAAACTTTCAAGAAAAGGTGTGGGTTAATTAAATAGGCTATAAGATCTACTGTTACCCACAAAAGTATTACTATTATGATTCAGGTTAGTGCGAATTAAGCTAATGTTTTTGTTTGGGGAATATAAGTCAGTGAAGCTAACTTTTGGTTAGCTGTGCCCGCCAGTGATGGCTGTTTGTATTGTTTCTTGCTATTGGGTCCAATAGTTTATCTCATTGGTCGTTCTAAAATATTTTAGCATGGAACACAGAACTCTACTCACTGCAACAGCAGAGTCCAGAATAAGATTACACCCAGTGGAACCAGAACAAAACAGCATTAATGTCAGATTGTTTGATAGCACCCGTGTTTCAAAAGCCAAGGACTGTCGCTCTAATCTTTGTGAGAATGTGTAACTAGGGTGGATCTTGAATTAGCTCAACCGATCCTGACTTCCAAGTGTACCCAGGAGGAAATGAAGAGTTCTAGTCATGCTAGAAATTAAAATTTCAGCACAAAGACAATAACGGATTAATCTGTCACAGTAACTTCCCTTTATAAGTAGGTTATATATAGGGTCACCCCAAATCCTATGGAAAGACATAACTGTGAAACACTTTGAATGAATTGACACAGACTTTCAGTATGTACTCCTATAGAGCCAGGACTGTTAAATTGTTCAAAGCTTCAAAAGCTGATTTGAGCAGAGCATTTCTCCTTTAGCCTCCAGGTGAACATATTATTAGATTGTTAACGTGTTTTAATAGGTCATACTAGAAAATACTTAAATTCAGTAGGAGCTGAATTTAAACTGAGAGGTGACTAAAACGGGGACTATTCAGTGTTTCCCCTCCTCACATCACAAAAACCCATCTTTGGTTCAGTGTCCATCCAAAAAGTAGAACATTTCTATAAAGGCCATTTCCTGTGGTAAGTATTTTTTTTATTTTTTTTATTTGGCCCTATTTCTTACAGTTAAAACTCAGAGGGGAGAAAATCTACCTTAGGAAGCTGCCCTGGTTACTTTAAAAGTCTCCTGAAGTGGAACGATACCAATAGAACCCCACATAAGCAAATTGTATTAAGTGTAATTTCATGTTTTTTTGTCCTAAGTTCTCTTTTTGAATTGCTGCAGTTCTTTAGTTTGTTTATCCAAACTATGTAAAAAAGATGATGTGTAGTAGGATTTCTGTACCTGTGGGATAACAAGACGTGGCTCTATAGTAGGTTCCAACTCTAAGCCCTGCTTAACGAGGCGACTAATCCATAAAAACACATTTTTGTCAACAGTTTTCTACTCTCTGCCTTTATGTTCTCCAGATATTGATACCTTTTATTTCTTCTTGTCGTCATGAGGCAACAGAAAGTCTTTATGAAATCTTCTTACCTGACCAGCCAGTGATGTAGACTACTGTGCGAGTCACTGAAAGGTGTATTTTGGGGCGAGGAGTTGCAACAAGAACTGGTCTTTCAGTGTGCCTCAAGCTAGTGGTTGAAAGCTGAGAAACTCCCAAACCCATATTTAAGGAAGAATGAAAGGGAGGCAAAAGACACTGTTTGTGCCACTTAGAAAACAGTAACCTTACCGTAAAGCTTTTAACGGATTTAAACAAAAAACTATGGGATAGTAGCAGTCAGTGTGGCAAACTATGAATTCAACCTATTTTTTTTTCCAAGTGAATTTTTGGGATTACAGTAATACAGTATCTTAGACAAAAGAGGAAAAAAAGACAATAGATTTTTGTTTTTTACTTGCTTCCAGCTGTTTCAAACATCTCTGTGGAACATCTGTTTATAATGCTGCCTTCTCCTGGGCATGGGGCAACTAAGGAGAGAATGGAAGATTAATTTTGATTTGCACGCGACAAAGCCATGAATCACTTCTTTTTTTTTTTTTTTTTTTTTTTTTTTACACGTGGGATCTTAAAAAAATACTTATTGAAGATTACATGACTTCCTTACTGTTGGGTCTTTTGTATGTCGTACGTAGGATCCGGAAAGATTCCCTTCGGTGTTTGCTCAGCTTGACTCATTCAAGAGAGGCGGCACAGATTTTCTAAACCATCGTGTTGAACTTTTTATTAAGCCATTCCTCGTCTTATTTTGTTTTTCTGTTTTTTAAAGGACACATCCGTTCCCCATTACCTTACCCCGCAACACCCCTAATTGGACATTGGACAGGGTGCCTGCGAGTCAGGAAGATGACATCATATTTCTCTGCAACGCCTTAAACATGACAAGATGGTGTTCCTCTCTGGCCAACACATGTCTCCTTCATCCCCCCCCCCCCCCCCCCCCACCCTGTTCACAGGCCCAATTACTGCAGGTCGTTAGTGATCGGCGGCGTAAACAGACATCGAGGTGTTGTGTAAATGTTATGATCTCAGTGACACTCCTCGCGCCATGTGTTATGTTCTTACATCTGAATTAATTACGGTGACAGCCTATGAAGCATAACCTCCCTTTGTTGTGATGACAGAGCCGTTGGCTTTCATTTGGACGGTGCATTATCCCCCATGTAAGAAACGTCCAAAATTGCTCACGACGCATGTTGCTTTGAAGTTAAACTATAACCCTGTTATAATCCAGCACCCGGGAGACCGTCTGTCGGTCTGGCTGAGGGAAAAATGATAAATAGAGACGGACAGGGAAACGGGGACATGCTGAGCTGTATACGGGAGGACGAAGGTTAACTGGGGAACATGCAGCCGACTTTTACCTGTGGCCCAGAAAATCTTTATTTCACCCTACATAATGGCAGAGTCCGAACACCGATGGCTGGGATTACTCTGCGACGGCGAGATTGATCTGAAGAGGCACAGCTGACAGCTCCAGCTGAAGATCAAAGGAAAACCTCTCCTGTGTGGGAAAACGAAAAGTGTGTGTGTGTGTGTGGGGGGGGGGGTTGGTGGTGGAGGGCTGGAGGTGCGTCCCGCCCATGTCCACCAGTGCCAGATGTTCTCTTCTCTCCGTGTCCCATCATGCTTGATAATTGCACAGCGCACTGTAGGCTCCGTCCATGCCCCCTTGACATTAAAGTGCAGCGCCTGGCGGGGCGCTGGGCTCAGCAGAGCTTTGAATTAGTCCTCCATGTTGCAGTTACACAACTTCAGCTCCACAGAGACCCCGTGTTGCGGCAGATCTCCAGGCTAAGGGCCTTGATCCTGAGCCAATTATGGATCCGCAGACTGGCAGCAGGGGCGGGGTGGGTGGGGAGGTGGGGAGGGGGGGCTGTTTGCATGTTTGCCTGCTCCCGTGTCTCGCATTTGAAAGTCCAGTGAGGTTGCGTGCTCATCCTCCTCCTTGTTTTGGTGTGAGTCATCGGTCCTGCTGGCCCGGGGGCCTGTTCCACTGGCACCAGTCCTGCTTTGTGTTACCTTCATTATAGGTGTCCCAGGGAGCTATGGGGGATGAAATTAGGGCATGCAGGGACAGATAATGACAAGGTACAGACGCTGTAGACATGACACTAGCTTTTAGCGAGGCAAAGTGGCTCCATGTGTCTTGACTGAGTCCCAATGGCCCAAGTCTCTAGCTTTCGTTCTCTTGCCACCCGCACCTCCTAACCCCTGATCTCCAGTGAGAGGCTCCTTCCCTGGGCTGTTTAGGTGAGTCAGGTGCCTCCTCCATCTGTCCTCCAGAAGCCAGATGGCAGATGAGAAGTGGCTACAAGCTACAGGTGCCGCATCCACTGCGCCTTCAGCTCCCACCATCTCTGTCCACGCACTCCCTCCCTTGCTGCTCTATCATCACCGACCTTGGGTCTGACCAGACATTATCTCCCTCCTCCCCAGCCTTAACCTCGCTGCACCTGCGCCGCTTACGATAAACCCAGAGATAGGCCTGGCCTTGCTTTTATTTGTTCATTCATTAAAGCTGGGTTCGTAGCGAGTAGGGCTGTGCGATAGCGAGCTGTGTGAACAGTAAGAGCATTGAAAATGTTTTTAGTGAATGGATCCAGATGTGAGCGGATGGAGAGGCAGCTGCTCGCGGTGCGCTGGCATGAAAATAGGTTTTTCTTTGTACTAGTTGCTAAAGATTTTGATTTGGTTTGCAAAAAAAAAAAAGAAAAAAAACACTATTCTGAAAGTTACCTATAATTACAACACACAGCCTTCTAATGCTAAATCCCATTAATGTAAATTCTGCGGGGCACCTCCGGCAGTTCAACGCTTTACTGTTGCTTTACTGTCGATAAATTACACCTACAGAAGTAGCAGGATGTGTTTACATAGCCTACATTGTTGCCCTACCAGAGTTCTCTGTTTACATTTTTCTCATATTGCCAACATACCTTCCAAAAGATTTCCCCTGGGTCATATACCCTATTAAATCACCAACATGGGTCTTAAACACAGCCAGTCTCCCATTCACAGAGAAGGAGTGAGGGGTGAATGGAAGCTTGCTGGACAGATTGTGAAGACTCCTGGCATGTTTCAACTAATGAATGAGCTCTAATATAATGCAGAGACTATGTAACGGCCCTCCCATGGCTCCCACTCACTGCAGACTTCCCTGCGCCGTGTTGCGGCGTTGGTCCTGAAACCCGCTTGACACTCAGAGGTGCGAGTGGGTGAAGGGGGAGGCGGCTGCTGGAGATGGGCCATAAACCTCTCGTCTCCTCAGAGATTCCTCTGAGGCTTTGATGGTGTTTCGACGTTAATGCCTCTCGCAGTCAGCTAGCAGGCGCTGTAAATGGAAGTCATTGTACAGAGCTACTGTGGCCGTGTGTGCAGTCATGTAGGAATGAGTTATAGGGTTTAGGAAACGTGTGTTTCCACCTTTCTTCTCGACCTATGCATAATTCAAGCACCTTCTTTTCAGATATGTTCTTGAAGGTGACTGTTTTGGGCACTTCATATTGGATCTCACTTTAAAACCACAGACAGTATGAAACTGAAAAGGTCTGGACTTTCCATTAAACTGCTAAAGAACTTCTAAAGAACTACCGTAGAGAGTGTTTTATGTATCAGCATAACTGTATGGTAAGGGAGCTGCACAGTTCTGGAGAGGAAGGACTTAGCAGGGGTGGTGAGAACACCGCAGAGGATTGTGGGATGCCGTCTGCAGGATCTAGACTCAGTTTATGCAGAATGAGTCCAAAGAAGGGCCATATGCATCAGATGCATGCGCTGTTTGCCCCTCTCCCATCAGGTAAATGCTTCAGAAGCCTTAACGGCAAAACAAATACGTTTAGAAACAGCTTCTTCCCAAGAGCTGTGAGGGCAATCGCCCCCTGATCGGAGACACCAGTCCCACGCTTCAAAATCACCCCACTGTTACTAGCGGGCCATACGTTACAATCATCTTAATGTTACTGCCTATTGCACACTATCATCTCAGAATATCTAAATGCACATTTCTGTAAAGGAAGCACCCTACTACCTCATTATCTGCTGTCTGTGACTTTCCTGAACTCTAAAAAAAGTAAGCCTTGTTCATTGCCTGTTTGTCAGTTTTTGCCTTCACTGTGTGTAATGTGAAATGTAACGTGAAACTGAGTTCCCAAAGAGAAATTTCGCCGTGGTGACAAATATCCTATTCTATTCTATTAATTTCATTAGGATTTCACGTGGTAGACCAAAAATAAACTACTGCGACAAGAGAAATGATACATGGTCAGCAAAACTTGTGTTCACTTTGTGTTCAGCTCTCCAAAGTCAGTGGAGAACCACCTTTTGCTGCATTTACAAATCTGTTATTGCGTTTCGTTCTACTGGCTTTGCACAAGTAGAGACTAAATTTTTTGCCTATTATTCTTTGCAAAATAGCGCATAGTTAGATTAGATGGAAAGTGCCTGCAGACATGGATTTTCAAGTTTTGCTTTAGATTCTATATTTCCTTTTGTCATGTTTTGTGGCGGATTAGGACTCACATGTTCTCAATAGACACAAGGCAAGGATATTGAAGAGGTGGAACAAAGAATAGCTGGCGGTAGGAAATGCAAAGTGGCATGGCATGTAAACAGAGAGATCTGGCGAGCAGGGAAATTATCCCACAGGGATCTAAATGGGAAACAAAAGGACAAACAGACAAAATCGAAAATTTCTGTTTGATTAATTTATCACCATCCAAAATAATCAAAATATAAACCATGAAGTTACTTTAACAGCAGAAAGATCCATGAATCATACCATATTTAGAAATGGACTTTGACTGGGCCATTCAAACACATGAATCTTCTTCAAGGAACATTTCAAAAGACTAATTGACCTAACATGCATGTCTTTGGACTGTGGAAAGAACCAGGAGTACCCAGTAAACGAACTCATGAACAGATGGTTAGAACAAGCAAACTTCACGCAGAAGGACCCTAGACCAAAGGTTTGAACCCAGAACAGTCTAGCTGTGCATCAATGTTCTACCAAGTGCCCCAAAAACACAGCTAGAATGAAATCATCGAAAGCGTAGCATATTCAAGTGTTAGAACGGCACGGTCAAAGTCCAGACCTAAAATTGTGGCAAGACTTGAAAACTAATGCTCACAGACAGACACTTGCCATCGTTCTTGACCATGTTTAAGCAATTTAACAATAAAATGGTTGCCACTTTACGAGGTGTATATGTTAAGTTAAAGCTATAATTGGTTATCTTGTTCAGAAACACTTCTTGTTATACAGGGTTAAATGGTCCTTCCATCCTGAGGAGGTTAAAAAATGTGATCTTTGTGAGAGCTGAGGCCTGTAAAAATAAATAAATCCCAAATAAATCCCTGCCATTTGGTCCGAATGGCACACAACCTGACTATTGGGACAATAGTTAAAAGAACGCCAGTGCTTGAATCACCCTTTCAACTGTTGTCCTAATATCAGCTGTTTGGGCTGATATTAACTGGAAAATTCCTAACAGACCGAGAGTTATTTATTAACATGAAATAACTTAAAACCGTGCATAATGGCACAACAGCAGTTAGCTTAACGGTTAGCTTCGGCGTTAGCCGTTAATTGTGGCTATACCGTATACTTTGAACATGGCTGACAGTCACAAGAAGCAAACCACATTCATGTTTATGAGAAGAAGAGGAAGGCCTCAGCAGAAAGAAATAGGACCAGACTGGATTTGGGAGATTTTTTTTCATGCTGTCCCAGGGCCCGGAAGAGCAGGTTAGATGGTCTTGCGTATGAGCAGTTTTTCAAAAAAAGGACTTGGGGCAACTTTCGCAAAAATCAACATCTCTACCTTTAATTTGAAGTGAACCTTGGAACAGCTCTGTTCTGTGTGCCTGTGTGGCGACTAACTAAAAACAAATCTTTGTGGGAAAACACACGTAAATCTCCCAGCCTCAGCCCTACTCCAAAGAAATATGTCAAGACTTTTTTGAGGACCATAAGATATCCTGTATATTGTTTTATGCCCATGAGTATTGTTGTTCATTCTCTGGTTTTAGCAACAGCTGAGTTAATTTTACACGTCCCTCCATCATTATCTGGTGAAGTCTTTGGATCCCAACAAAGCCACCTCTGTTTTAACCCAACCAGCACGCAGTGGCTCTGCTGCTCTTTGCTTTTGGGATTCCGTACGCCATGGTGTCTGAAGCTCGCTTGTCATATGTGAGAGGTCGCCCGTGGAGTTCATGGTGTGACTCTTGTCTTTGAAGCGAGGGGAGCGATAGGATCTGCGCTCTGATCTCTCCATAATCATATAAGCTACGTTTGAAGTTTGTTTTGCTTCCCTTCACAGGGACTCGCTCTGACCAAATAAACTCATACAAAATGTATTTAGAGAAGATCACAAACTGATGAACTGCAGACAGAAAACAAGAAGATTTGTTTCATGTCACCCAACACCACCCCCACTGTCTCCTCTCTATCGCTTTCATGTTCAGCATGTATTCTTTTTTCTTTTGCCGCTCCACACGCCTATCTCTCGGTTTCTATCTGTCCTTCCTTTGCTGCTTCCTCATCACCTGAAGGTTATCAGGTCAAAGTGAAGTGCATTCCATGCAGGACAATGTCTTGAAGTAAGAGATATAGGCGTTGCTTTAGCATCTTAGGAGAGAGTAAAAAAAATCAGAATGGAGAAGAAAAAAAAAACACAACGAAGAGCTGAATCTGTTTTGAGCTTTGACTTTCTTTTATTAGCTGCCCCAAATTTCTTCAAATGTGTCCAGCAGTCAGAAAAAAAGTCCAAGCAAAAACAACTACACCATTTGAATCTTTTGCATTTTTCTTTGTTTCAGGCACAAACCTTACTGTATTCTTTTTTTTATTGGTGTTTTATGTGTATCACAGCGAAAATGTGTTTTCCACAAACAAAATTCTGAAAAGCTTGGTATGCCTCCAGAGTCAACATTCACTTTAATTACAGCAGCAAGGCACGGGACATGTCTCCTCTTGCTGTACACATGGAAAGCAGGACATTTTTATTTGATCTTCTTAGCAGAAGAGTTCAAGCTTTCAGTCAGTCAGATTGGATGGTGAGCTACTGTGAACACACAATTTAATGTCTAGGCCATTGATACTTTCATTTAAATGATTCCATTGTTGCTCTGGCTGTATGTTTTGGGTCGCTATCATGAACTCCAGGATTTCTAACAACCTTTCTTCCTGGATTGCCCAGTATTCAGCTTCATCCATCTTCCCTGTTCCTCTCGTTACTCTTCCATAAAGGCCAGATTTTTGGCCTCACCTTTCAGCTACATGTCTTTGTTTGTTCACTAATGTTTTGACGCTATCACAGAGTAACCAGTTTATGCTGATGTTCAGGTGAACTCATTTTCATTTTTAGCTATTGGAGAAAAGTGGGTGGGGGTTTGATTGCCTGTTTAATTCATACACACTAGAGACTTTTTCACATTTTAATTTGTAATAGTTGGAAAATATTCCATGGTTATTTACAGCTTCCTTTTAGCCTGTCAACAAAAAAAACCAAAATGAAAACATTGAAGCTTTTCGTTGCGAAGGGACAAAAGACAAATAGGGTCAAGGGTTGGGAAAACATTTGGCAACCACATTATGGGATCTTGCTCTCTCATAAACATTGACATTAACTGATCAGATTATTGCCACAGGTTATTTGCTGTCATGCATTATGCAAGACCCCCCCCCAAACATTTTAACAATTCACCCTCATACTCCACAACCTTTTTATGTTGTCATGACTACCTTTTAAACAATAAAATGCAGGACGTGTCGAAAAACAACAATGCAGAATTATAACCATGAAAAAAAAACCGTACAGAAGAATGTGACGTATGTCAGAGACATAGGAAGCTGCAACCTACACCACCAATAGATGAAAGAAAATCAACTTGGGAATCTGAGTGGTAAAGAATTTCATGAGCTGGACACTGTGAAAGGTCCACAATCGAGGCACTAAATCGCCTATTTATTATAGAAGATGGTAATTACCATCTTAATATGAAGTCCGGAAATTCAAAAGAATAGAGTTGGAGAAGTCAGAGTGAAAAAAGTCAAAAAGTTTCCTCTGTAACGTGGACCTTTTCCTTTTCTTTTTCCTTTTTTTAAAAGCCAAGCTCAAAATAGTGCAAGATACAATATCAAAAGGCGACTGTACGAAACAGCACAGCCTATCTGCACAGTTATAATTTAGCTTTCAGAACAAGCCCAAATACTGATTTTCTCCCACTTTATTTCAAAAAGATAGGAGGGAAGAAAATAAAGGAGCCAGGAAGCCAAACCATCCCTGAATGATTTAAAAGTCTATCCGCTTGGTGTGGCTATAATTATAGCTGCTCCAGATTGAAGGGTAGGAGGAGATGCTGGAGCCCTGGCCAAAATTATAGTCTGCTTGGTAAAAACAGACTGAATGAAGAAGAGTAGGGTTAAGGGATTGAGAGAGTTGGGGGGGACAATGAAGGGAAAAAGCTACACGACATTGTGAGGATACCAGAGAAAGACAAGAGGGGTCTGAAGGCAGATGGGAAAAAGTAATGAATGAAGCGTTAGCAAGGAGGCACCGACTCCCTCAGCTGAAGTGGCAACCAGCTTACTCCTGCTGCAAAAGCTAACAATGGCAAAAAAAAGCAAACTATGTAAGCACCAGCACAATGAATAAGTGAGCTACCTAAAACGGGATTGAAATCCTAGCTTTTGGGTCAAGCTCTGCTTTGCCAATTACCAGTTCCGCCTCCTACTCCCCTTCCCTGCATCGAATCAGAGGGCATCAATCAAGTTTCCACCACACATGCTGGCCCAGTGCAGAGGCAAAGAAGGCAACGAGGGGAAATGTATTTTGCTCCGGAACCTCAACAGAAATAGCCTAAAAAAAGCACACAAAGCTGTGGTATGAAAGTGTCCTCCCACACAAGTGATTTTCCATATTGTATGGAAATGAAATGGCATCCCCTGCCAAGCCATAGATGTCAGAGAATGACAGAAGGATGCTAGCTTTCTGAGGTATCTGTAGCTGCATATTACTGCTAAAAATGCCCTCTGGCCTGCAGCTGTGTCGTAGCGGTCGGAAGAAATGATGTTTGAAGGAATGCATTTTAACACAGAACCAAGTTGATTAAAACTAGATCTTTCCAGGGTCATGCTGGAACAGGACTGGTGAATAGATTTGGTTAAGTTGGAGGTCATCTCTCTTAAATGTCCAATAGATCTATTTCCCACAGAGAGGAATTATAGGTCTGCTTACCTTTAAACAATAGACATTCAGTTAAGACAAGTTGTGTTTTTTCACCTGGTACGTCTTTTTAATAAAATTTTGTTTAGGGGGATATAGTTCAAGTCAGAAGTTTACATACAGCCATTATGGTCTTATATTAGGCATATACATTTGGAATATGGTACATTTTATTGTGGATTATTTTTAACCCACGCAGGCTGAAATATGTCCAGACATTCCCACTGATATTTGGTAAAAAAAAATGCTAACCATTTTTGTTGTCATGAAGAAAACAACTGATGTTCGTTCTCTGCAGAACTGGTGGAGTTTATTGATAGAATTTGGTTTCTGGTCAGGGGTTTTCTTGGAGGATCATTCTGGATGGTTGATGCAAAACTTTCAAAACTCGTTTTGATGTGGAATGTTGGAAATGTTGTTCTGTTTAAACACCCACACCAATCTTGCTCGATCAAAGGTAAAATGAAAGTGGGGTGTCATGATCAATAATCAGCTGACCTTCATGTTCATGAGGATTGTTGCCTCTGTTGCCTGATCGTATTGCCTGATCGTGTTAAACATCAGAACAATCAAGTTGTACCCAATCAAACACGTCACCCAGCTCCCGGCGCTTGCTGTGGTTATGGTCTGTCTCGGCTACTGCACCGCCCTCCTAATTGATCTCCAAACCAGTTCTGTGAAAGCCCTGCAGATGGTCCACACCGCAGCGGTGCATCAGCTTAAAAGAGCACACATCAACCCTTTGTTGAGCTCCACTGGCTACCATGAGCCATCTGCATCACATTCAAGTCACTGATGTTAGCCCGCAAATTGTTAAGCTAACAGCTGCCATCTAACTGAATGCTCTCACAAAGGCTTTTGTCAGGTCTCGGTCACTCTGGTCATCAACGGATTGTCGGCTAGCAGTGCCTACACCACGCTTAGGGCGACCCAGACTCTTTTCTTTTGTTGTTTAACAGCGGTGGAAAGACCTACCAAGGCAAGCGTTGTCAGAACAAGGGCATCCTTATCTATCTTCAGGAAACTTTTGGAAAACCCAGCTCTCTAAAGAACATCTTCTACCCTAGCACCCACCCTGGGCTTCCCTATCATCTTTACTGCACCATCTCTAAATAGCTCCTTGTTAGCTTTAATATTAACTGTAATTGTAAGTCAAATAAAAGTGTCATATGCCAAATGCATAAAAAATAGACAAACACAAACAAAAACCTAGTATAAACTGGAAGATACTAGAACACAAGTGTGACAGCCCAAAGTCAAGAAAATTAGACAACATGCAGAGGTTGCAGAACTAGAGAGATTTAGCAACTACATGATTGATGCAAAATGCTTTCTGGAAAAGGTTTGTGATCAGAGGTTAGAGAGACAGAGCTATTTAGTTACAAAAAACAGAAACATTTGTGGAACCTAGAGTTATGCTTTCAATCCTAAGGACACCAAACCAGCTATCAAACACCGGGGTGGTAGCATAATGCACAGTGTGCTATGGTATGGATGGTTATCCAGCCACGATGTCAGAAGCTAAGCGTCATTTATCTGGTTATTTGTGGACGTTTAAATATATACACCTTTAATTTGTATGGTTTTGAGGAAAATTCCAATAAATTAATTCACGTGCAATCACTTCTTTAGTTTTCCAAAATGCAGGTATTTTTTTTCCATAGCGCAAACATAATTAAGGAAAGCTTAAAAACATAATCACTGACATGGAAAGAAAAAAAAACGTGATTCTTTGAGACTTTGATTGAGGGGAGAGAAGACACTGGTCCAGGATTTTATGTGTTGTGATCTAGGAAGTCAGTGACTGACTGAGGTGGACCCGACACTCTACAGCGTCCGTTTCCCCATCAAGAGATCAAAGATTGTAGAGAGATTCCAGAGAAGGCATTGACAAGAAGGCTGAGGAGGATAGCTTCTTTCAGTATTTTGCTATGACGTTTACCATGCCCGCTGAACCACTGCATGACATTTTAGAAAAGTTACAAAAGATTTTGACAATCTCAACTCAATATGAGCAAAATGTACCTTTGAACCTTTTCCACATTATTGTCATGATACAACCCCAAAACTACAATGTATTTCACTAGGATTAAATGTGATAGACCAACATAATGTATTGCTTTATTGTGATGTGGGAAAAAAAATACAAATGGCTTTTACATTTGTTTTACATATAAATATCTGAACATTGCTGAATGGATTTTTCCCCTGACACCCGTAAAAAAAATCCATTGAAGTCACTTAATCAATAAAGCGAGTTCTCCTCGTGTAGGACTGAATTTCAAATCTTTTAGTGACCGAGCTTCATGAAGACCAAAGAACACAACCAGTGAGCGTCTGAATGACAGCTTGACGCCTGTTTGTCTATGAAAGCGCTGCCCGTATTGTTTTGTCCAAATCGCCGTCTCTTTCAACACAATAGTGGCTAACGTTTCTCACCCGCCTTTCACTTTACCTCCCATACAGCTCTGCTCCAGGAGCCTGTTACCTGTTTGGTTTCTGGAGGCTTCTGTGGTTAGATGACTCAGTAGGTACCTTCATTATAACATGACACCTCACAAAGGAGTCACCGGGAAATAACACAGATCATGTCACTGTAGCACGGTGACAGTCTGTCATCTACTGGAGCAGCTTGGTAAAATGCCCAAATCTTTAAACTCTAAAGAACAAACACCAAAGGCAAATGAGTTTTACTGTAAAACTAAAGCAGGAACCAAAATCAAACTGGAAATTGAACTCATTTCTTTAAGGTAATGCAATTACAGCAATTATTCTGATAGTGAGAGCATGCCAATGTTGCATGTTTCAGACAATTTGTAGCTTCAATGCGCTGTAGGTACAATCTTGATTTAATCTGAATTCTTCCACATTTAATTGTAAAAGCAGAGGGAAAAAATGCTGGCAGAACAGTGAAAACCCTTCAAAGCTTTGTTACAGGTTTAGGTTTTAGAATACACAATGTCACAACTCGAAGACAGGAAGAGCAGCCAAGAAAATAACACCCCTAAAAAGACACAAGCAGGAAGATAACCGTTTGGAGACATGTTCTGTTGTAGAGGAGAAGTGGTCTCGGTTTTTCCTCTTGGCTGCACAGTTGGGTTGGTTGGTGGACCTTGTTACCTTTTGCTTTTGATACAAATTAATAACTAAGAAAGTCAGTAAATGTCCAGTTCCTAAAAGCCACATCCTTTGGTCAGATGTGAGTAAAATCAAACTTTTTCTTCTGTGCAAAACATTGTTGTTGTTGTTTTGTTTTACATCAGAACTGACAAAGTGATCTTCTGTAGACATCAGAACACACACTCCTTAGGCTGCAAACACTGCAGTCTACCCGTAGCCCTCTTTGACACAATTTCAGGTAGAGTCAAGGTATGTTAATGTCAATAGGTACACTAAAACACACCTAGCAAAATTCTACCACACATTAGAGGAATCTGTTAAGTGGAGAAGGTGGAATGGGGGGGTGTTGCCTAGTCCCAAAACAAAGCTTCAGTCAGATCCAAGTATGCAGTCGAGCGTGGAATCAGCTACTGGTGACAGATTGGTCTAACTCGAGGACAGACAGCGGGAGAAGAAGGTCAGCGGAATGAGAGACAACAGAGCAGAAGAAAAAGAGGGAAAAATGCCAGGAAGGAAAGAGAAAGAGGTTTAAAGTGAGAAGGAGGGGGGGGGGGGGGGGACGGTTCCAGGGCAAGTGACGCTGCGACCGTGGAATTAGCAGAATGTAAAAAGCCAGAAAGCCCCTGCAGGTTGTTCCCTTGGTTTTTCCTCCTCAGCCATTATGGCCCATTAGTGCGTGTGTGGCTCTAGTTTCTGGCTGAGATTAAAGTCTTAGCAGAGGGATACCTGAGAGACAGCCATAAGCTTTCACAAGACAGCAGAGTCATCAGAGCACTGAGAGGAAAGGGCCTGAGGAGGAGTTAGAGGGAGGTAAAACTGTACAGATGGTGGGACCTGCTAGTACAATCTTTAGGTTTTCTCTTTCACCTTTGTACTATTCAGTGTTTTGTATCTCACTTTGCCAAAGCTCTACACAAGTTTCAAAAAAAATGTTGCAGTAGAGAGTTGGAGGTTGGTGATGAATATGTTCTAAAATATATTTTGAATTGGGGGAAACTACAATGCATATCTTGTGCCAACAAAAACCTGAAGCTTACCCACTAACTAAACTAAACATGATCTCTGTTTTCCGAGGTTGCCAAGATGCCTCTCCCTTTGCCAACTTCAGTCGCTAATTCTTGGGACAGATTTCATGAATTGGCTGAGCTATTTCATTCAGAAAATCTGGAAGGAAGCAAGTACATTTCCAGCTGCTGCTTGTTCCCTGTGCATGGCCACAAATAGACAAAATATAAATACAATAGCTTAGCGAAATGAATCATACATTGTCTACTCATCTACATTGTGTTACCTCTAGAAACTTCATTGACAGTTTATGTGACAGATTAATGGAAGTTGTGCATACTTGTGAAGTTGGAAGGAAATTGTTTTCTATGTTTTGCCGTGCATTTGCATCAAATAGGGTTCGGCTGCAAGCTTTTTGCTGCAATTACAGCTGGAAGTCTTTTAAAATCTTTCAAGATTTGGCGGATTTTTTTATTTTTTTTTCCCACCAAGATTTGGCTGATTACAAGCTGAAATGTTTCTCCAAGCCTCTGTGCAACACGGACAGATTGAATGGAGGGCATCTTGTATTTAGGTCTAGACTTTGCTCGGTCTATTCTATCAGTTGTATCTGCTCTGTTATTTAAACCTGTCCATTGCAGCTTTGGCAACATGTTTTGAGTTGTTGTCCTGCTGGAAGCGAAACTCTAACCCTAACCCATATATATATACTGAATTTTTCGGATTATCAGTTAAGGAGTAACATTAGTGTCTATAGCCACAAGAGTGCTCTCTGGGCTTGTGAAACCTATTCTGATATTGTAGCACTTAGAAATGAATTGAAACATTAACTTATGAACAACAAAGACTGAACACATGTACATATGTTGTTTCACTGTTTCAGTATGCATTCACGCAGCGGAACGTTGAGTGGTGCAGCTCGAAGCGCCCAGACCAAAACAGAACCCAGTTACTGGGCTGTCTGTGAAGCTAATAACAGCTAGCGCTAGCTACAGGTTTGTTTTCTGGGCGGTTTACAACTTCGCTGATACGCGTGAGCTTTATGTTGCTCTGAAACATCCGTGTTGTACTGTTAGCTTAGCACGTAGCACCCTTACGCTCACGGTCTGATGTAGGTGCCATTTTTAAAACTTTCCACTTTGAAATGCGCTGGATAAAACCTTGCTGGTTGGAGTTGCTAATTTACCCCATTTATCCTCCCATGTATGTTCCATGTCTGGTTGTGGATGCTGCTGTGTAATTTAATAAAATGGCTTACCAGATTAAATGTCAGTTTTTTAACCTTGTATTGTCTGCATTATATGCTTAAATAAATCAGTGTAGCTCGATTTACTCTATCTATCTATCTATCTATCTATCTATCTATCTATCTATCTATCTATCTATCTATCTATCTATCTATCTATCTATCTATCTATCTATCTATCTATCTATCTATCTATATATATATATATATTTTGTGTGTGTGTGTAAACATCATGAACATCCAAAATAGAGGGTAAAGGGGTAAAATGGTATTCAGTCAAATTTGTTTATTATTTTTGGGACATTCATCCTCATTCTTTGGATTGCTTCATATATTGCCATTAAAATTGAAATTGTTGAAGTTATTAAACAAAGATTGCTGAAATAAAACAAAACTTACTGAATGACAGGAGACCTCCGTCAGGCGACCGCTTCTGCTCTCTCGTCTGCATGTCCTCATAGTTTGCTGTCGGACTACCTTGATAGTGTGTGATAGATCTGGACTACTTTTATTCACATAGATTAAACTCTAATGGCTGAATGGGAGAGTGTTTAAAATGTATGAGTGGGTGAACGGGGCGAGTGGGGAAATAGGAGTAAAGGTCTGTGTGCTGAGGTTGTCCAGATGGCCTGTTAGTGGTCATTAGATCTGGCTGAATGGACGACATAGACAGATGACAGTGGCGGTCTCCCTCTCCTCCTAGGACCTGGCTCAATGAGTGTGTGAGAGGGAGAGCGATGGCAGGGCAGATAGGCTGCTGACGGATATATAAACACGCATGCCAACGCTCAACGCACACACACACACACACGCGCGTACACACCAAGCACTCATGTAATGTTTTCTGTTCACGCCTGGAAGGAAGGAGGTGGAATCTGAGAAGCGCCGTGGACACACAAGCACACAGTCACGTGCACATTTTGGGAAAAGGCATATATACAAGTTCAAGTGCACGAAAGATGTAATCTGTCTCTGTCTTTCCTCCAAGCACAAAGAAACCCTTCATCTGCGCTAAACCTACAGTAAGACAGTAGGCTGGTGCAGTGCAGAGGTGTAATTAGACTGTCTGCCTGCACAGATGCCTCTGCTAGACTACAAACACTACGCTCTGACTCCATCATTATGTCTGAACGTTTGTGTGAGAGAGAACACTGACAGTATGTATTTACACATGTAACTCAGTTTAAAATGACAGAAAACCCACTTTTTTGGGGGGGCTAGACTTATAAAAGAAGACGGTAATAAACCATCTGAAAGATTTAGCCACATTTTCAAAGTTTCTTTGTGGTTGTTGTCGGATTGTGTTGCCCTAAAACTCAACTTTGCCACTTTTCCAACACCTTAACCGCGCTCCGGCTCGGTTGGAGGGGCGACCCAGGCCCGTCACTGGCAGCTCCTTTGTCTTGTGCGAGCAGATGAAAGCGAACTCGCTCTGGCTCCCCCACATCCTGCTCCTGCTCCTACACAGTAATCTTTCATAATCCCACCCCTGCAATTTGCACCATCCCGCTCTGCAACCTCTCTTTCCTAAAGCTAGCTCCTTTCTGATACTCTTTTAAACCCGGTTTCTTTAGGGAAAAACACACACACACACACACAGACCTTTGATTTTAGCCATTTTAAAAGGTATCAGTCAGAAACAGCAGGACAATACAGTTTTCTACAAACACGTGAACCCAATAGAAGTTTGAACAGCATGCTAGGTCCCCAGCATCTTGCAAACATTGTACGCATTTAACAACCACACATTTTGAGTTATGATTTTATGTGATTGAGCTACAGAACGTAGCACAGAACAGTGAAGCAGAAAGTAAAGACAAATAAAATCTAAAAGAGGAGGCACGTACCTGCATGCTGCCCCCTTACTCTAATACCCCAAAATAATATCCAGAGCAAAGGGCTTCCTTTCAGAAATCACCCTAGCCATAAGCAGAATCCATGTTCTGTGTGTAACTTTCTCTCAGTATAAATACAGCTGTTCTGTACAGCTGTTCCTAGAGCTTTGTTAGGGAACGTTTGTGAATACACAGCATTATGAAAGCCAAAGAACAAACCAGACTGGTTAGGAATAAATTTGAGAACTGTTTTAACCCTTGGTTAAATTGTAAAACAGTATCTGGTAAAACTAACACTGCACCTCATCCTGGTCACAGCACCCCCACTGTGAAACATGATGGCGGCAGCTTCCTGCCTGGGGGGGGGGGGGGGGGGGGGGGGGGTATTTTCTTCAGAGGGGACATGTAAGCTGCTCAGTGTTGGGGGGAGGATGGTTGGAGCTAAACACAGGGTAAACCTGGAAGAAGAACCGTCAGAGGCTGCAACTAACATGAGGCTGGGGCGAAGGTCCCCAACCACTTTGAAGTTTGAGGATGCGAGGTTCGAAAATATCAAAGTTGAAGGCGGGTGAATATTTATGCCACACACAATCCCTGACAGTCTGCGAAAAGTTTAGTGACATTTGATCACAAACTAAAACAAATTCAACGATGGTTGCTGTCTATTTTTTTAGGATCCAAGCAGGCCACGTATCATAATAAATCCCAAGAAGTCTAGATATCAGTCAATACCAGCTTGGATTATTATAAACAAAACATTCCTTTTAATTTGAGCCTCAAATCTTCTCAACTGACTATACTTTCTCACTTTTCCCATTATTATGAAAGCATATGCTTTTGTGCCTACGGTGTATTTCTCCCGCCACTCCCCCCTATCTCCTTACAGTGGTCAAGCTCCATCTAATCCCCTCATTCATATTTGGGGCCCCATGAAATTTGTGAGCCATTACCAACGGGACAGGTATGAAAATTACTCCAGCTATGCCTGGCGTTCCAATCGACCCCCCCCCCCCCCTCGCCCCCCTCGACCAATCCCACAACACTAGTTTTTACACACACACACACACACACACACACACACACACACACACACACACACACACACACACACACACACACACACACACACACACACACACACACACACACACACACACAATAACATGACTGACAAAGGTCACTAAATTATAGTGAGAATTATTGTACATTGCACTCTGAGGAATACATACGAGTGACTTCCTGGGTTAAAGAATTGTGATCATATGTTTCATCCTTCATCTGTGACCAAACATATTCAGATCTCTATTTGTGTTCAAAGCTGGCCACCTTCATTTGGGAAACTATTGCAGTGGTCAAGCATCTACTCGGCATTGGAAAGTGTTGAAGAGAAAGAGTATTTTTATTGTTGCACTGTGGGGAGATTCAGTATTAATTTTTTTCAGAAAAAACAAATACTGTACAGCTGTGGTAAAGCAAAGATGGGAAAGTATACATCTATTATTTTGGGTTCCAGACAATAGCAGTGGGAATTTCAACCAGTTGGAATTGCCGGGTTGTACTTTTAAAAAAAACTAACAAGTTATGTGTGAAATATGTGAAAACAAGATCATAAAAGTCCAGTGAAGATTTTAACTTGTGTTTTACACAAAGGTAAGTATTAAGCAAATTAAATAATCGGAAGCCCCAGGATGGGTTTATACTTTCATGTTACTGTCATTTAGTAATAACATTAGACTGGTATATGACCTTTTGAAACAAATAATTAATACAAGCTTTTGAGTGACTGGAGCTGAAAACTTCTTCACTTCATCAATGGAAAAAGCACTGAGCTCAGTGCTATCAAGGTTTATGGCAGTGTGCCAAAAGACGAAATTGGTGACCAAAGTTTTCCTATACCTCTATCACACTGGATCTTATTTAGCCTCATTTGGTATTGTATCTAGAAAAGAAACCGTATGTTAAGAGTTGAGCAGGCAGTAAAGTTGTTTTTATGGGGTAGCTACCTTTTGATTGAAATGTTATCATAATATTGTGTATATTGTCCACTGGTTGACCCTTCATTATTAAGATCTGTCTTTAAACGAAACGGAGACAACAATCAAGATGCTAAAGTTTCTTTGATCCAGCTAAAATGTAAAAATCACAATAAAGGGTTTTCTGTGGGCCAACACTATATTTATCTTCACTGGACAACTAATAGTTTTGACCTTCCAACCTCTCTTGACATGCATGGAAATACTTGATTCAATCCAAATAATAGTTAGGACCACATGTATAGGCAGAAACATTACTTACTTAATGAAGGTTCACTCCTGTTATTGGAAACTGTCTGATTCTCAGTGGGACCCTGTCAGCGCTGACGTTTTTTACTGTCTCACCTCAGTATGTGTCCTTGTACTTGCCCCATTAACCTCATTGAGCTTCCTTGTGTTCTTTGTGCAAAGACAATAGAACTGTACTCAGTGCAGTATGGGACTGTGGAGACCACTGTGACCTGAAGCTGTGGCACATCGGACCATGATCCAAGAAAGCGCTGCCCCTGATCGGTTCATCTGAAAGGGCATCTGAGACTGCAGCTGAAAGATTTCCCAGCAATACTGCGCTTGACAATTCAGGAGACTTGGCTCCCTTGTAATTAACCAAAACAAATAAAAAACGTGCTCTTAGCAGTTTCCTTGCTGTGTTAAAAAAATTGACAACATCTGCTCCTTCTTCACTCATTCGTTTGAAATGCACAGAGCTGTATGCAACTAAATTTAGTTGTCTAGGTCAAAGAGCTGAAAAGTTGTGGCTAATAGGGCCAGTCTGCTCCATATTAATCTCTGGCTTTATGAAATGCTATAGCTCTTAACACACGTATATTAATTTTTAACTACAGCTTGCATTGGGATATGTGGATCTATATTTTCAGATCTTTGAACCCACAAAGAGGTCAGTGGTAACACTCCTGAACATTTGCAGAGAATTAGAGAATCTTATAAACACCCACACCCATCACACTATCATGTATCTATCTTATATTATAGTAGGTTAGAAAGATAATCTCCCTTTGGTAAATAATGTATGGCCTTTATTAGCATCTAATACTGTAACAAAGGCAGTTTAATTACCAGGTAAACCAGTATGCCACAGGTTCTTTTGGATACGCTGACAAAAACCTGTGGATAACACAGATAATACAATGTACAGTCAGTGCTGCTCAAATGTCACAGTAATGACTAACAATAATGTTACATAACCTCTTGCTACACTATGCAGACCCTCTATCTGCACCAATGAAGATCCACCCAGCTTAGCATGTTGAATGCTTGGAGTGGCTCCAGCTAAGAGTCACTTTCTGAATAATTATTGGACTGTTGGGGTCCACCCATAGTTGGTGTACAGCACATTAAATGTCATCTAAATAACACTATGTATGACATCGCCTGTTAATACTGACTTATGATGAATTGTTTGGCCAGACAGTAAGTTTTGAACATATTGTAATGCCAAAATGAATTTGATCCCTTACATACTTTTTCTATTTGGCTCTTTTATTATTCTGGTATTCTATAGAATTTAGATCATCACACTAAATGTAATATCAGACGATGAAAACATGAGGAAATGTGAAGAAGAATATTTTAGAAGAGGTGTGTGCCATTACCTCTGTTGTAAAACTAACAACACACTTCAGAAACAGAACATGATATCAACAGGCAAACATGGAGGTGGTAGTGTGATTGTCTGGGGCTACTTTGCTGTTTTTAGTCCTGCAAGGCTTGTTGCAATTAATCCAGCCAAGATTTATGCTTTCTTTCAAAAAGTCCCAAGGAGAATGTTCATTCATCAATTAGTGACCTTAAGCTCAAGAACACTTGGGCTTTTTATCAGGACAAGGATCCAGAGTGAGCAAGCAAGCCCACCTCTTAAAAAAACTCACACAAAAGGAAGGTTTAAGTCCAGCAGGGAAAACTTCTGTGCTTTGGTCCGGCAGTCTGGCAGCAGTGTTTGATACAAATTGCAGATGGTCCAGTGAAGCTTAATTTAGGAAGGTGACATGTGGTTACATCTGTGCTGATCTCTGCTGGAAAAACTCTGAAGGTAGGGTCAGAAATGATAGATCCATCCGGTCTTGTGTGGTGGTGGCTATCTAATAATGTGGGAGATCATTTGCTGGTACACCATAGACCCCCCCAGTACCAACAGAGCATCATTTAAACCCCAGCCTGACTGCGTGTTCTTACTAACCATGTCATCACTTTATGACTACAGTGAACCCATCTTCTTATGGCTACTTCTAGCAGGATAATGCACCGTGTAACTGAACATAAACATGACAATGTGATCACTGCTTTAAAATGGCCTGCACTGTCACGCGATCTCAGTCCAAGAGAGCACCTTTGTGACGGAACAACAGAAACGCATCATGGACGTACATTCAACACCTCTGCAGCAACTGTGTGATGGATTCATGTCAATATGGACCAAATCTGAGGAAGGCTTTTTACACTGTGTTGAGCCTATGTCATGAAAAACTAAAGAAGTTATCAAGGCAAAAGACGTTCCACCCTGTTTAGCAAGGTCTAACTAAATCAAGTAAAGAGAGCAGATATATAAAGATAATAAACACCAGGATAGCATCTTTAACTTAGAAAACAGCATTTTTCTAGCTTCCAAACCTGAGTGGATGAAAAATGTTCTTCTGGAGTGGTGAGGAAGGGAACAAATCTCATGCATCCAAATGAAAAATGTGTTTTCCTGTCGCTGTTCTGTTGAATATGAGAAACAGAGACTGAAAATGCTAATTGTGCATTTAAATCCTCAACACTACCTAACGGCGTCTTTGTATTACTATTTTATTAAAAAAGAATGTTTGGTGTTTGTCCTTAGACATTGATTGCATTGTGATGTAGCAACCTTATTTGGTAGCATCAATCTAGGCTTTTTCTTCGAAGAAGAAATTAGACTTCATATGCTAGGGCAATTATCAGCTTCTAAATCCACATAATGCAGTTGAACACACTATAGAATTAGCAAAAAAAAAAAAAGAATATATGGGACTTCTTGTAGCAGCAACACAAATACTCAATATCCACAAGTATAAAAGTACCAATTTAATTCTAATAATTCATAAAGTTTGGTTGAATATTGAATGAGGTTGAGACATTGTATATGCAGCGTTCATTTTCTTTTTTTTTTTTGGGTCAATCAATTCATGTAAAATTAGAGAGGAAAATCTGTTAAGGAGCAGATGGCTTTTCCAGAATACCAACGGGAGAATACTTGATACTGCTGGCACTTACTGTTACAGCCTCTCAGGTACAGCTGACACGTGCTCTCCACCTGAAGTTATCTTGTCATAAATGACGCCTTATCAGCACCCGTGACGCTCTTTCCTGCTGTCTTCGCATGGACTTGGACCATTACGTGATGTTTTCTCTCGATTAGATAGCAGTCTCATTAAACCCTTCTGTTTTTTAGCGTGGTTTATCTTCCTCCGCCCGCGTCACGTAACTCAAACATCCCATAAACAATAAAGTCAGCTGACACCTATGCCCCCCCCGGTTTCCTTTTGCACCCGTATTTCGTCCCCCCCCCCCCCCCCCCCCCCTCCATACCTCTCTGTCAATGCAGCATTCCTCTCTGCCGTGCCAGGTATTCCAGCCTGCACGTCCCACATTCCCAGCTGTACCTCTGCCCGCAATGAAGCCATAACACTGCCGTCTCCACAGCCACTTAGTGCTGGGAATACCGACTGTGTGTGGCTCGATGAAATTCATGTGTATCCGCGAGGGCCCGTATTCCCCTGCATGGGTGTTGATGACTTCATCCTCACCCTGCTCCCAGGCGTCAGGGTGTATTTTTGACAATATGTGTGTATTTGGGTGTGTGTCTATGTGTGTGTGTGGGGGGGGTAAGACTTGTGAATGGGCCTCGCTGTTATGGAGCCCGGTGCTGTTTCACATTAGAGGGAAGCTGGGGTTAATTTCCTGTTGATGGACACGGCCGGCTTGCAGATAGGCGCAGGTTTAAATGGGAGGGATTAGGACAGCCGCTGTAGGGCTCAGCTGTTTAGGAGGTGAGACTGGTAGGTGAAGTGTAGCATTTAATCTCATGTTTTCAAGCCCCTACATTTAAGTAGTTTGAAGGACCGGGGGAGTGGAGGAGGTTTTAGAACATTCCTTTTTATAACATTGTGCTTGAGGTTGCATTTGCCTGGAAAAGCTGTGAGCTTAATGTTATTTTTTGAAACTTTTTTTACTTTTTGTTGTTGTTTTGACCAAAGAAATACTGAAGACTCACTACAACAGACTACAGTATGTTGTCATAATGTGTCTTCTTTTGCAAATGTGATCATGTTGAAACCAAAAACCTAAATGTATTTTAGGAGGACAACGCAGAGAAGTGCATCACTGTGTAGTAAATCTAGAAAATGATCCTGCCCAGTTTTTTTTTTTTTTTACCTGGGTGTGATATTTCTAGTAACTTTTCTTATGGTGTAAATTTACATTGACTGCACAGTTTTGTGCAGTCAACTGTGTATTATTTTTTGCTATTATGTTTTCCCTATTATGTTAAAATGCAATTGCCACTTTCCTCCTGGTACACCTATAATTATACAACTGAGGGACAATAAAGGGCATTTCTAGTTCGGTTCTATTTCTATATCGAAGACCCTTTACTCTGATACTCGTGAATAAACGGAGTAAAAATGTGTATTCGGTAGTCACCTAATTAGTAAAAAGAGTCCAGTGATTAAATTATGATGTATGGGATATGATTTATGGAAGAGTGGTTAAAAGAAACCTTCACAAAGTCCAGTTTCCCCAAAACCTGTTCAGAGTTGATGTGAAGATGGATGCAGCTAAATATTGGAAGAACACCTGTTGGAGGCTGTAAAAGGCTTGTCAAACCCAAACGTAGTTGTCCAGCACAAAATGAAAACTGCTGTTGACAGATATTCTCCAACCAGTCTCACTGGGCTTCAGCTGTCTTATAATAATAATAATAAAAAAAATTAATTAGTCTCTAGATGTGTAAAACTTGTAGAGATTCCAAAGACTTCCTCTGATTGCAATGGAGGGTGTTTCTACAAAATATTCACTTCCACATTCATTTCTGATACAATGCACTACTTTGTACTAACATATTACGCAAAATCCCAATATAATACACTGAAGTGTGGGAGCATCACATGCTAAAATGTAATTTTTTTTTAAAGCGTATGAATACTTGTGCGAAAGACTGAATCATATGTGGGGAATCGTATATCTTTTATTAATTGTCAGGCAGGAGTATGAATTATTACTTACAGAAGAATTCGCCTAACATGCTTTAGCAAAAGGAAACAGTGAAATTTTAAGCAGTTTAAGCGAGCAGATATCTACGTTGGGCTAGTTGCTGCTAATCACATTCTGTTTACACTGTGACAACTTTGACCCACATATATTGAGCAGTGTTTAAAACTACTTATGCAAAGCCTGCCATGTGATTTAGCATAGCCAAAATCAATAGACAAAAAAAAGACACGTATGTTTGCAAACATTTTAAGGGAGATTTCCATTTGGTCTCAGTAAGGGGGACAGATTTACACTGCAAAAACGGAACTAGAAATAAGTAAAATATTCTTTAAAATTAGTGTATTTGTCCTTGATTTGAGCAGGTAAATAAGATGCTTTGCCAATGGATTAAGATTTTTGCACTTAAAATACAAACAATTCATCTCCATCTGCTTATTTTAAGTGCAGGATGTCTAGTTATCTTATTTTAGGGGTCAGAATACTCATTCCGTAGGCAGATAATCTTATTTACCAGCTCAAATCAAGGATTAAAACTCTAACTTTAAGAACATTTTACTTATTTTTAGATCTGTTTTTGCAGTGTAGAGATACAAATACACCAGTAAATATCAGCACTCCTGCTCACCAACAGCAGTCCCCCCATGTCACGCTCCACTGAGTCCCTCAAGGGAACCCAAAGGAAGCCCATCTCTCATTTTCCCCCTTTAATAAGGGGGCAGTGTTTTATATGGCCGGAACATAAGGTTTGTGTTAGCATCGTTAGCGACAGCCACAGTCCCAGGCTACCGCCGCCACAACCAGCTACTCTGAAGGGCACCTGGGATTAATTCTGACCCTACAGACCTCACCCAGGCTTTAGCTGCGCCTTTCCATTTGGGCTCCACACCGATCATTTAAAAAGTAAAAGGAGAGAAAAAAATAATCATCAGGCATCAGGCATCAGGGGCCCGCTATTAATCCAGAGTACTTTAGAGAGAACGAAAGCACCGTTTCAAATGTGTTTACATATTAGAAGGTTCGCAAGGACGGAGACGGGCGGTTTTATCTACTGTGACACATCAAAACAAGCAGAGGGAGGAAGTGGGATAGCAGCGTAGCGTCTCAGCGAAAGGGCAAATACCACGAGGGAAATGAATGCATAATGTACTACATGTGTGCAATGCTATACTGCTGATATGAAAACAGAGACAGACAAACACGCAGACAGAGGGGCTCCCAAAGTAGCTGAGAGACTCTGTTCCAGGAACCATTAATCTTTCTTCATGTCTCTTAATTAGCACATATCTGTTTTAGATTGATCGGTTTAGCTCTCCACGTCAAATGTGTCGTAGACAATGTGTTTTCTTTTTCTTAGATTTGAATAATTTTTGGAAAACCAAGTGTTATTGGTACAAATTACAGAAAAAAGAGCAGTCAAACATGGTGAGGGGTCATATCACATATATATTTGCTGAACAGCAAGTCTGCTTTGGTCCATTCAGCAGAGCAGACGAAAGCATTCATAGTTCAGGAAAATGTGAGGAGACACATATTTAGCTATTTCTTGAGAAAAGTGGCAAATTAACATTTCACAAACTATGAATCTGTTTTCACTGTTCAGTGTTTCAGTTCATGATCATGTCCATATCCGGCTGTTTTTGATGCTTAATTGAATTTCAGTGTGGTCCCAATGCTGAAAGAAAAACAAAACTGTGAAATTCTCCTTTTTGTTTTCATGTTTTCCAAGAGAATAAATCATTTTCAAGAATCTTTTCTTATTGTCAAATTGTACAGTTCAAGTATGATCACAGTATGTACTGTGGAGAATTCAATGCAGTTTCCCTATCTATCTATCTATCTATCTATCTATCTATCTATCTATCTATCTATCTATCTATCTATCTATCTATCTATCTATCTATCTATCTATCTATCTATCTATCTATCTATCTATCTATCTATCGCCTGCTTCATGTTGTCAGATAGGTTCTGTTCAACTAATTTCTTGCACGTACAGATCTGGCAGCGTTCAGGCCTCTGCATGACCAGTGAAACTGAATTCAGCTTTCCAAAAAATGCTGTAAATCACCACGATTTCATGTTTCGACATTGGGGGATAATATTTGACAGCATAGCAAACACATGATAAAATACCACATTAAGTTTCAGAACAGGTTTAAAGAAAAATGCATCTTTAGATGCTTAATCATTTGTGTTTCTCCTTCTTTCAAACCTACCTTTATTATTTTTCTATATCATGTTAAAAAAAAATCACATCTTTACCTTAAAGACAAGTTCTCCATTCTGGGGACTGATACACATCCTTTTGAGTGGGGCTGTCTTTGTTTATGACTTTGATGGACCACGGGGGATTCATGTGACACTGTCTGAGTGTGCCTTTACGTCTTTATATGACAGACTATGTGTGAAGCCCCTGTCTCCATCCCCCTTGTAATCCCAGCCCACAGTCTCCACCACAGTTTGCCCAAAGTCTGCCAGGCCCCCTCGTCATATTTATCGCATCCCGACAGCCCCCTACCCTTCCAGAAGTCAGCTACTTCCCCAACCATCAGCCTCCTCCCCTTCCTTCACTCCCCCCACCCCCTCCTCCTCCCCACATTCCTGCATTTCACTGCCATAAACAACTATTAACCTAATGGTTCCAAAAATCATTAAAGAAGGTAAGGAAGCAACATCTGTGTAGCTGGGACGGCCAATCAGGGGAGACAGAAAGCGGCGGATGGGTGGAAAGAAGACTGTGGTTGGTTGCCTGCAGTGCTTGCACCTTGTTGAGTCCCACCCACAACCATACATGCTCTTTATAGTCTGTCTGGTGAGAGGAAGAAGCAGCAGGACGTAGCTGGAAAAAAAAAGGAAAAGGCAGGATGGGGGATTTAGCAAAAGACACACAAACACATGGAAACGGTTAGCATCTCAGCGGTGGCAGGCTGCACCCCGCTTTCATTCTCTCTCTGTTCTTTTTCTTTTTCATTTTCGATCTTTTACGTCCCAAAATAGGAACCAGATTGCCTCTTGTGGCTGCTTAATTTGGACTCCCTACCATTTGGGCATGTAAGTGGAAATTGAGGTGGAAAAATTGAACAGAAAAAAAAAAAAAGAAAAAAAAAGGGGGGGATAGGTTTCAGTCGGGGCATAAACAGAATAATTACAGAAGGAAAAGGAGTTGGAGCGGTAAGAATTAAGTCAGGGCCTGCACAGCTACTACTATCTTCATGCCATATTATGCAATAATGGGATTGCTGAGTTATTTCCACGTGACAGACAAAACCTTATTAATTAAAAAGATGGAAGCGGAGAGAAGTAATATGGAAAGTGTGGTGTTAAACAAACACTCCTCTAACCCTTGGGTGCTCCTCAGAACTGTGAGAACAAGGAGTGGGTCTGCAGGGGCAATATGGCAGCGTATGGGCCAGGCCTTCCTGAGCTACATGCCTGTGGTCGCCGCTGCCTTCCTTCAGTCCAGATTGAGTGTGACTTTTGTCAAACGATGAAGGCCGTCGTCTCAACGACCGGGAGCCCCGAGGTGCCCCCCGGGAGGAACGTTTTCCATGAAGCGTAATGTAAAACAAAAACAATACACTCATTGTTTTAGTGTAGAGCCACAAGGCCAGGAATACAGTGCCCTGAAGAAGTAATAATTGCCTTTGAACATTTTCCCATTACAACCACAAAGTTTAATGCATTTAACTGGGATTTTTACATCGCGCGGGCAAGCTCAAAAGAAAGCATATTTGGGAGGTGGGTGGAAAATAGCGTGAACAATTTTATTTTAACAAGGGAAACGTTTGGCAGCTTTCTTTTTCAGTCTTCTTTACTTTGAAACACTAAATAAACACTTGTCTTGGGAAGTCACCTGAATACTAAATATAGCCCAACTGTTTGTAGCTGGCCCTGCGACAGACTGCCGACCTGTCCAGGGTGAACTACCGCCTCTTGCCCAGGAGATAGGCACCAGCATCCCCCGTGACCCCATGAGGGATTAAGCGGGTCAGAAAATGGATGGATGGATGTTTGTTGGTGAATCTCAGCATATTTCTGTTCCTGCCCTCAGAGATTTGTCAGAGAACGTTGGTGAACAAGACATGAAGACCTAGGAACACAGCACACAGTATCCCAGGCGTCTAACATCTCACAGAGCTCTTTCTGTTCAACCCGTCAACTGAAAATGGCACAGTGGGGCATAACCTCCCAGGATATGGCAAACTGACAAACAAGAAGAGCATTAATCAGAGAAGCAGCCAAGAGGCCCATAGTAACTCTGGAGGAGCTGCACAAATCTGCAGCTCAACTATAAATTGTGGATGGGACAGATCTGCCCTTTCTGGAAAAGTGGTACAAACAACTCATAATGGAACTCATGACTGGAAAAGCGGCATATAAGTTCAGTCCGTTTACCATTTACCATAATCATTTAAAGTTTGCGAGAAGCCATAGGAGACACAACAAACATGCGGAGTAAGGGTGCTCTGGTTAGATGAGACCAAAGCTGAACCCTTCCCTAACCCAGCCCTGAAAGAAAGTCTGTAAGAGGCTGTCTTGTGGCAGGAGCTAAAGTTCACATCCCAGTCAAAAAAAACCCAGACGTAAATCTGTTTGAGAATCTATGGTGAAAGAATGAAATGTATATCCACAGACACCCTCCATCCAGTCTGACAGACCCTGAGCTATTGGCAAAGAAGAACTGGGGAACAATTATCTCTAGATATCCAAAACTTGTAAAAACCCACCACAGAAGTCTTGCAAGTCTTGTCAATGACAACAGTCGGTTTTATTTAGGGTTATCTGAGTTGAGCGGATGGGAAACCAATGCTTGCCACACTAAAATCCCAGTAAAAAAACATTGGAATTTGTGGTTGTAACTTGACAAAATGCGTAAAAGTTCACAAAGTGGGAATACTTCTGCAAGTCACCTAACCTGACTCTCGCCAGATGTATGTCGCTCCGCCTAGCTTCACTCACATCCATCTGGGACATCTCCCATAGAGAGTGATTTCTCCAACCAATTTTATTGTCCAGCCAATCAGGACGCAGGGCTGGAGT
Organism: Fundulus heteroclitus; assembly: GCF_011125445.2. Taxonomy (NCBI): domain Eukaryota; kingdom Metazoa; phylum Chordata; class Actinopteri; order Cyprinodontiformes; family Fundulidae; genus Fundulus; species Fundulus heteroclitus. The sequence continues at coordinate 29,716,989 of NC_046381.1, read as the reverse complement.
TTCATGGATGTGACGTAGTGGAGAAGCGACCGTGAAATTCCAACAGCAATGGCGGCTCGCATCGAGGAAGCAAGCGTTAACATTGATGCTGCTATTTCTTCCGTGTTGTCTAATCTACCTAATATTGTTTCATCAAAAGAACATCAGAGAACGGCTCTGAAGGCTTTTGTTGGTGGAAACCATGTTTTCGCCCTTCTCCCGACCGGATTTGGCAAGTTTTGTTTTCTGGGGCGCGCCCGTGGCGGAGCGGTTAGCGGTTAGCGCGAACCATATTAGGAGGCATTTAGTCCATAACGCGGTCGGCCTGGGATCGACTCCGACCCGCGGCGCTTTGCCACCTGTCTTCCCCCCTCTTCCTGCGTCGCACTCACAGCGTCACGGGTTAGCTTCGGTGTGAGTGGTTGAAATAGCACGTCGATAAAGATGACAGACAAGTGGCTTATCCAATCATATGCAAGGATTTTTGTTAAGGCCCAGCCTTAAAAAAAGGCCATTCCTATGGAGAGGACCCAGATGGATGTGAGTGGAGCTAGGCGGAGCGACATCCATCTGGCGAGAGTCAGGTTACAAGTCACCTTGAGTTACAACAAAACCGTCATTACATTCACTCTACACTTCACAGATCTGAGGAGATACAATAATTGTCTCAAGACCCGATGACAATAAATGTGATGTGATAGATGTGACAGAAGTATTGCTACAGGTGAGGACGGTCTAATGGGATTTGGACAGGAGGATGCATGAAAGCTGGTCTGTGTGTAGGGTCAGGGGGATGATGGTGTCTGCACCCAAGGTTGATTTCCACACTAAGTTCCCATGCTATTGGACCTAGAGTTTCTGTCAGGGGAGGTGGGGGTCCTAGAGCACCAAAGCGGAGGGATTTGGAAAATGGTAGATGCTTTAAATAATGTAAACAGGTCGTAAAAACCCTCTTCAGTCCGTCTGCAGCAGCTAACTGCAGCTTGGGACTTCCAGTTTATAGATTTATGTCAGAGTATGTCTCACTTCAGCTCCGTCTACGAGTCGGAGAGATGTAAGTGAATGTAGATTTTATGATAGGAATGCGGCTCCATAATGTCTAAACTCAAAACATTTGATGTGCTGCACTGAAACAGCGGCAGAAAAGGATGAAATTTTGCAAATTTTACAAAGAAACCATGTAGGACGTATAGCATCAGCTTAGGACTCACAGTTGTCCTCAGATAGTTAGTACTTTTATTCCTCGTAGCGCAGGCGTTCCACATAAGCTCAGTGGCCTGTCTCCACGCAGGTCTTGTCTTGCACGTCTATTTATAGGATTTGCCTTCCTAATAAACTCAAACTCCAGAAAAGTAGTTGTGACTTCACAGCGAGGGTCCCGGGACCGAGTGCTGCCCGGTTCGGAGGCTTTTCTGTATGGATGCTGGCAAAGTGAGACGTGAAAGTTATGAAGCAATGCAGCACAATCATAAAGCACAACTTCCTCAGAGCCTGATGCTGTCTGTGAAATGGCTCGCGTCAAGAGCTAAAGAAGAAAAGTGCACCAAGACCGCAGGGTTTTGAGAAAAAACATGTATTTGTTTTTTCTTGCTTGACAAAACTTACATTTTTAAACAAACTCTCGCGTAGTTCAGTAACTCAGAGACGACTTATACGCTTTTACCTAGAAGAGCTTGAATTTAATAGTGACTAATTTAAAAATGTAGACTGTTTTTTGGAATTGGATCTAACATGAACAATCAGTATACTCTCCTCTCAAATCGTATTTCTGTTCAAGCAGCCGCTGTCTACTGTTAGGGCTGCAGGGTGGGGTGGTTGGTGGCATTGTTGTCTTGTAGCAAGAAGGTTCTGGGTTCAAAACTCTGCCTAAGGTCTTTCTACATGGAGTTTGCGTGTTCTCCCTGTGCACCAGTGGTTTACTTCCTGTTCCCTGAGAATGCCCCAGAACCTCACTTCTAAAGATAGGACTATTTTGAAGTTAAGTTATTGTTGCATATTGCTTTTTGTCTCATCCTTGAAGCACTGGTTGCTGGACCTTTTTTTTCCTCACATATGCCATTGTCATTAACCTGGCATTACATATGATCTGTTTTTATTGCATCGTTTACGCATTCTTATTCATTGCCCCGTGTCTGACTGACTGACTTTGCCAAGGATATTTATCTGATGAAGCAGCCACTTGGCAAACATACTGGTCTGTAATTATTAGTACAAGGTCCAGAGCCCGCCACGTTCTGCCATCTCTTCTCAGCACAGGGTCGCAGGAGCCATAAAACATGATTAAGTGACAGGGCTGAAGTTGTAAAGCCCCTTCCAGTCGCTCGGGGATGAAAAATGACAGTGAAATCAGTGGCAGCATGGGAACACAGCTGTGCTCTCAGTAATGATTAAACTCCTGGTTTAGATAACCAGGGGCAGGCAGGCACAAAGTGAGAGCAGAAGCATCTGCAGAGTGCTTTTTATCACTTAAAAGTTCAATGATAAATTATTTAAGGTACATGGCTACTACAGTTATATGGCAATTATCGATACTGCTGCGCTGCCTTATGTTGACAATAAAAGGCTGGGCTTCAGGCTGGGTATAACACAAATCATTCAGTGACATGAGCACACTGACCTTAATAGACAAAGTAATTACCTTGAAATGTATTCTTGTATTTCAATATTTAAAAAAACCAAACTTTTATAGACGTTTTTTTGGGCATAGTTTGATAACAGTAGTAACGCTCTCAAAATTGGTTGGTTAAAACGTCCAGTTTAGTTGATACCGCTTACTGAGGCCAGGCTCTTATTTGGATAGGTTTTCTACCAGAGTAATGAAATTGGGTTCCAGTGATTAACTGGATGAATTAAGCTCCCAAAGTGTGGGGTGAAAACTATTTTTAGATGTATATTCATAGTTAAAATGTTGCATAAAAATGATGAAGAATTAAAAAATAAAGACAACATCCTCATTTAATAAGTATTTTTTGACTAACTAATATGATAAATCAAAAGTCATCATCATTGCTGTATAAAACATTGCCTTCCAATTATCTCGTCAAAGTCTTCATGTTGATCAGCTTTTGCTAAGTGAACAAACTTGTTCTCAACAGTGAACTAAAGTAATCAACACAGCCCTCTGACCTTAACATTATTTTACAGCATCATACAGATCTCAAATGGCCGTCTGTGAAGAATGATGAGACTGCTGCTTGTCTCTTCTCCAACCCAACAAACTGATCCACGACTCTTATCATCCAGAAATCCTGTTTCAAAATAAATGTCACGAGCTGTTCTGTTACGAGGCTGCGCGGTGGTGCAGTTGTTAGCACTGTTGCCTTGGAGCAAGAGTTTGTCCAGTGGCCCTGGATATAGGCACCAAAAATAAATTATCTTTGAATTGTCCTTGGCGTTTAACAGAGTGACTTCCATCAGAGCAAGGGTGTTCAAAGTGTGGCTCGGGGCCCATTTCTGGCCCCTAGACTTATTCTGTGTGGCCCTCAACGGCAATTCAATAATTATTTGATGCAGCAGCGCATGTGAGTTATGTAGATGGAGAATTTTTATTCTTAATTAGGGCAAGAGTGTTACAGATAAGTAAAAGGTTTCTTACGATGGAAAATGTTAGGTGCAACACAAAGTATCTTTAATTTCATAGTATAAATAGGACTACATTTGTTCAATGACTTTTCCAGTAATGGAGACTTTAGCTCTCCAACATCGACTTTTCATTCATTTTTAAAAATTGGCTAAATACAGCGACTGTTTTCAAAGAAAGACTCAGGTCCTGTTATTATTTCGGAGAACAGACCAAAAACAATTAAGTAGGGTCCAACAGAATTTGCAAAAGGGATGACCATCTTTTAATACGACAAAAGATGCAAAACCCCTTTTAAATTTTTCATCTGGAATGATTTAGACATCCCTTTTATATATAAAATTTTACAACATTGTTGAATTAAAATAATCCATGATCATAATTTGTGGAGACAGTAAAAGGAAAAATGCCCCAAAAAAATCTTTTTGCAGAGTTTTAGTTTGTTTTTTATATATAATTTTTGGCCCTCGAGTACTTTTGACGAGACAATTTTGGCCCAGGTGATGAAAATGATGAAAAGGACACTCTTGCCTTAGAGTAATGTCAAAAGTTTACCACACTCCTTTGCTATCTCCAGATGTCATTGGACAAGAGGCGGGAGTTAATTTTAAGTTTTAATGCACGTTAGAATATTACTGACTTGTATTGCTAATGTTAAGTACCAAAGCAATTAGGAAATCACACTGCTTTCAAACTTGCAACCCAAATATGATCAACACAAGAGTGACATGATGCCTAGTTTCGAGGTTTGACTTCTGAGACATCAAAGGCAGCACTATTACTGGTGCCGTTGTGCTCTTTAAAGGTGCATAGTGCAAGTTTTGAAGTTAAATGTTATTTATTTTCTTTCCCATACATGCGCTTACAATTACCGGCGTGTAAATTTAGTTATCTTCTATTTACCACAGTGGCCTATATAGGCTGGATTAGTTAGCTCATGAAAGAGTGATTCAGGCCCAATACCCTTGGGCATGCATGTAGGCGTGACATGCTGCGCGCTCTTCTTCACCTGGCTACTTTGATGAGTCTCCACCGTAATCGATGCAATAGCGATAAGACATGGGCTTACTTCAATATTTATAGCTTTCTCACCTAAGAAGACATTACGGCTCTAAACAGAAAATATGAAGATGCTTTTCCTCTTCTCCCATACATGGGAACAACACTGGTGTCATTTCAACTCGTCACCAGAGGGGGCAGACGTCTGCAAAAATCCTGGAACTTACGCTATGCTCCTTTAAGTCTACTAATTTTTTCATGGAAATACTTTTTTTTTTTTCAGAAACGTGTCAGGTTTATCTTTTTTCCCTCTCTTTTAATGTTAGATTGCATTTTCTTTACTCAGTTGTTCCTAGTTACAGGGCCTTTCTCCAAGGATGCTTGAACCTTTGCATGTCACTGTTTGGTCAGTGTGTCCTGTGACTCAGTACAGTGGAGGAACAAAAGCGTCTTCACACTCTATGGCCGCGACCTTTAAAGCAACAGTTTGAATGCGCTTCCTCTGAGGCAACACTGTAACATCCAAAGCTTTCTTGATCAAACAGGCAGGAAGGTAATGTCTTTTGTTAGCGCCACTGAATACGGCTGATGCTGCCAGGAGTAATTATGGGTAATTGGCAGGACAATAAGGCGATGACAGCTGTGAAACCGTTGCAACATAAGGGCAAGAATTGACTGAGCCCAGAAACTTATTTCCCTCCCCAGCACTGTCACAACTGACTGGGCACAATTATAGCAGACAATAAGCTTTTTATGGAACCCTGTCTGGCACATATCAACATCACATCTGAGGAAGGGAGCTGGAAACTTCAGGTTTTTTTTTTTTTAAATGAAGGCTCTACTTTTCACCGTAGCCACTCAATTATCTGTGGGAAAAACAACGAAGAAGAAATGAAGAAGGCAACTGCGTCGAGTTACGATCTTATTACACATTGAAAGAGAATGTATTTGCATTAAAGATAATGGCCATTTGATTGAAGAAGTTTCTGGTTAAACCAGTCAGGTGCAGTGTCATCAGTAACTGTGATGCAGCCACCTACAGTAACTTAGAACAAGACCAGAAGTTAACAATCCACCATAGTATCTTACACAATAGTGTGAGATAATCCATCGAAGAAAATAGATGTTCCTTGGCGCCACAGAACCTTTCTGTTAGCGCAACCGGAAAGTCTGGGGCATGGATTTTAATTAAAGGAGGATGTTTGAGTATGGAAAGTGAACAACCCAGCAATTATAAATTATAGAAGTATGTGAGTTTTACCCTTCCAAATGCCAACATCACAGTTACAGTGTGCAAGTAAGATTCTTGACCTTTCCAGAGATTTTAATATTCTGGCTTGAAACTTGCTCTGTACCAAGAAAGAACAATGATCAACAAATGTTTGAGTTTGTGTGCCGATGTGACAGACTTTAATACGTCTGGCAAAGTAGACCGAAGCGTCACATGTTTAAACTCATGGATGCTGTTCTGTGAACATCATTTTAAACCATCTCTGATAATGGAGAACCGGATGATGATTATTTGGACTGATAACAGGGTCCCCTGCGATAGACTGGCGACCTGTCCAGGGTGTACCCTGCCTCTCGCCTATTGACAGCTGGAGATAGGCACCAGCACACCTCATGACCCCATGAGGTGATAAAGCGAGTAAGAAAATAGATGGATGGATGGATGGATGGATAACAGGGTTCCTGGGGAACTTTAGGCTGAATATTAGAAAAAAATCCTATATATGTTATCCAGGTTGCCCCAGAGCTAACATAGTTTATGTCTTCCTTCCAATCATCTTCCCCCTACCTGAGAGGGAAGAAACGGGCCCAGGAGGGAAATCAAGATACTTTGGCCACTTGTACCTGGGACCTTGTTCTTTTGGTCATATTCCACATTACATTACCATATTTACAGGTGACAAATACACTGAAAACTTCACCTTTCAGGTTAGCTCTTTCTTCACCACACCAGACTGGAGCAGTGCCACAATTACTACAAATAAAGGCCCGATCCATCAGTCCATTTTCTCTCCATCCCACCATTAGTAATGACTGAAACATCAAGACACTCAAACTCCTTAACTAAAACTGGGTGTTAGAGGCAATACTTGGAGGATTTAAAAAAAATGATTTAACCTTTATTTTACCCAGAAGTCCCTTGAGAAAAAATCTGTCTTTCAAGGGAGACCTTGCAAAGAGGCAACATAAACATTTAATATAAAAACATCTTGACAGATAAAACTATTTGCAGTTCAACTCAATAATATCTCTTACACTCTTTAGTCAGGAACCATGGCCTTAATCTTCTTCTTGGCTGCTTCTCCTGTTCCAGTGTTGCTCCCTTCTGTTCAGCTCCAAACCCAAAATTGCACCTTTTTTCTGAGTGTGTTAAATTTAAGATACAATGTTCAGTATTGCATTTCAAATGTTCATTCAAGGGCCCTACTTTTACGGAGTTAGAAGTTGGAAATATCTCCAAGCATAGTATAAAAAGAAAGAATAAAAGTAATTTTCAATCAAATCAAATTAAAAAGGAACATGTCAAGCATCTGTGACCAGAGTAACTTTCAGACATGTAAAAAAACAATGAGAAAAATAAAAAAATATTGTGTTTTTATTAGTAAATCCTGCTTTCTATATGTTATACTGCTTTACCTTTCCATCAAAAATGTTATGGTCGAGTTGCACTGCATCTTGACTTCTCTGGTAGAGATCGTTAGGTTCTTTGTAAGAAATGGTTAACAGTGTTGCTATAAACTGCCATAACGCTTTTGAGATTGCAGTTGCTTTAAGACAGAGATGGCCAAACTTTTGGCATGTGGGCCAATATCACTAAGTTGAAAGTACCCTGGGGCAATAATTCTTCTTTTTTTTCATTAAAAAGGGTGGGGTGGGGGGGGGGGGCTGAGGGCTGGGCATGGTCTGGGCTACTTGTTAAAGCTGAATAATAGTTAAAAAAACAAACTGAATGCTAAGTTACTAAATCGTTAACCTGAGAAATTGATAGAGCGGACAATTCAGGCCACACTTTGGACAACGCCGTTTTAAGAGGTAGCTATCTGACTGGGTCTTGGATCCTCTCAGACTAGCCGTTAGCTTCAGCCTCTGTCTGTCGTGAATTGTGAGGTGGATGCTGGACCGAAACGCAGACAAGGTCTGGGCAGCCACACGGTGAGATGAATAGCTTTAATAAAGGAATAGCAACGCTTAAAGGCAACAAATCAGGCATGGAACAGGGAGCAAACAGGAGGTGACAAACTGACGGTTGCATAATGGAGGATTCAACATAAAAGGAGAGAAGCCAGCAGTTTAAATAGGGGAGGAAATAACAAAGAGGAAGGCAGGTGAAAGTAGAAACAGGACAAGCAACAGGCCAATGGCATAACAGTGATGAGCTGAGGGAGAGGGAGCACAATGATTATTTCTGTGACTAAATTAACCCGCTGATAACTGAACTGTAGACTACATGATCCCTGGAGGATTAATACCAACAGGCCTAATACCTAGGGATCCTGACACTGTGACAAACTAACTTGACATTATACTAAACGATGCACAGACAGTAACCTACTGCATGTTAGAATTTACTTCTTCTCTTTATAACCTTTTAACAGAACCTTCTAGGTCAAATTTGAGTTTTAATTTCCCCCCAGAGATATTTTACTCATCAAGAAGACTGGGTACCACTTATAATGTCATGATGGTAAGACGTTTGTGTTAATTAGTTAATCCTGCTCACCTGTGTTGAGCACTTTCCGTTGATTCCCAGATTTTCCATCCCTGTTCCAGAGTTGTGGGCAACTGCGGGTTGATGGGTTGAGTCTAGCTTCCCCTTGTCACATGTCGATGTGCCCCTGGGCAAGGCACTTAACCTCAAGTTGCCTATCGAGCTGTGTATCGGTGTATGAATGTGTGTCCGTCAGTGAGTGCCATTGAGTGAATGTGGCTCTAGTGTACAGTGCTTTGAGCAGTCAGTATGACTGGAAAAGCGCTATATAAGTTCAGTCCATTTACCATTTGTGTTATTTCTTGAGATGGCTTCATTAAACATTATTTCCTGAATGCGCCTGCTGTCAACTTTGGTCTTTCATCTCAAACCATGACATATCATCCTTAATCAGATTGGAGTAAAATATTACAGAACAAGATGGTCAGACACCTGAAATTGTTCCCAAATACATTACGTCCAATAGTTTCAAATGAGTAGAAAATAAATAGCTATTCTAAATTCTGGAAAAAAAAATATCAAGTCCTTTTATTGTTTCAAACTTTATTTCTAACTGGACACTGATATTAATCTCTGATTTCCATGTACAGGCCACTCTGTTCAGAAAGCAGCAGCTTTGACTGAGAATGGTGGGACATGGTAGCCAAGTATTGACCTGTTTGCTGTGGAGAAGAGAGGCAAACACATGGACAGAGGGAGCATTGATGAGCACAGATCTGGAGAGATTAACAGTCATGAGACATTAGACACAGAGATAAAATCAAGTCCACACAACATGTCGGCTTCAGACCAAAACGACCCTGCACAATATGCATATTCCTGCTTTGATTCCACAATCGGCACACATTTGTAATCCTACCAATTTACTTTGTGTTTTCCTGATAGCACATAGCATGTCTGTGAAGTTTGGTCAGGCAAATAAACAAAACCTCCATTAGACTCTTGTCTCATGGATAGAACACTATTTACTATCAGTAGCTTAATATCAACACAAATAAGGAGGAGTGAAACAGAATTCGTTCCTGTCTTTAAGGATGTCAACAGATTTAAGGAGCTGTTTCTTATAGTGAAAACCCCACTGGTGTTAACTGAAAAATGCATTATAAAGACACATTCAGGTATTTTTTGACAGTAGAAGGAGACTTTTGAATATCTCAAAAGTATGTCTGAGAAGAGAAGAGGAGTGTCACAGCGATTATGTAAAAATGATGATTCCTAAAGAAAAAAATTATAAACATACTAGATACATGTTGTCTACTATGCATATATGTAATATACTTAGACTTAGACTTTAGACTTAGACTTAGACAACTTAATTTGTCATTTTGTATGCACAGAATGCATACAGAACGAACAATGTATTTTTTTAAGATATGCATGATAGATTGGATACACATTTGTCATTAAAGATCAATTTTGATTAGTAAATAACAGAGAAGCAGTAAATGGCAGATTAATATGGCATGTGGGATTGCTACGTTACAGAGAATTAATAGCCATAATAATATGCACTTCAACACTGAGGTAAAGTTTAAACCAATTAACACACTTTGGAGAATTGGAACTGTAACAAAACAAACAACTAGGGCTAAAAATCTGATCTATAAAGGGAATAGCATTTTGATTACCAGATGTAAATACACCAAATAAAAGCAAAGCTTAGGCCTATATAAACACCTACTGTGTAGGTTTAATCTCTACAAATGATCCATGACTTCCATGTTGCCCAGCTAAAGAAATATAAAATGGGTTATTTACTGATCAGCATCTTATGTTCAGGTTAATCGCTCCGAAGCAAGTTGTCAGCTTAATAGTGCACTCTGCTAAATAACTGACATGGTACAGCTGATGCTACATTTCATTGCTGTATGTTTGTCTCTTTCTTCCGCTCCTTTTGTCCTCCTGTGTTCGGGACGGTTCAGGTCAGTTTGACATGTCTACAACATTCTCTGGGGTCACATGAATAAATCAATAATTTGCCCCTCCCCCCACCGAGAGCGAGCAGGTATGGTTTGCTCTAGGGGGATGAGCACGTGGAGATAGACACCAGCCCTATCATAAAATGAGTCAGGAACATTAGCGGACATTTTTTTTTCCCACCTTTCACCGCTGTCCTATGGATGAATGCAGCTATGGAGACAGATTGGGAGTGTGCCATCTCTGCCAGCACATCATGCTCTTTAGTGTCCTGCATAAACACAAAACACAAACACACAGCGTCTCATGTCTCTCCCATCAGTGCTGGCAGCTTGTGTCCCCCCGGAGCGAGACACTGAGCTGAAAGGTCAACGCATGTCGCCAGCAAAAGGTCAGCAGGTCATTGCGACCCCCATCCCTCCACCCCCAGGACGTGGCTGTCTCGCCATTTGGCTTTAAACAATAATCTGCATTACGTTACGACAGGACATATCCAGGCTACCAAACGTGGACAGTGGGGGGAATTTTGAACTTGCCGTGATAGAGCAGTCAGAAGAAATCTCCGTAACTGAGCTGAGAACTCAGAAAGCTCTCTTGTTTAAGATATTTTTTTATCTGGTTTTCCAGTGAAAAAACAAATCTTTTTTTGGGAGGGAGAAAAAAATACAACAAATGAATGGGGGGCCTGTAGAAAAATGTCAGAATATGCTGGTGATAAGCCCAGCATGGCTAATACTGAGCACATCTAAACAGAGTGCAGCTATCAGTGCATTTGGAGACGTCTGTGGGAAAGAGACAGGCCTCAGTGTGGGAAATGGCCTTCGTTTGCTGCAGAGCTGATCATCAGCAGTCAGCTATTATCTTTGATGGAAATATTCAGGCTGGTTTGAAGAGGGAAAGGGCAAAGAGAGGGGTTTTTGTGCACTGCTGTGACCTTCTGTCATCCTCATGTGGTCAGCTAAGAAGCAGAGCCTTTGAGGACGTCTGATAAATTGTGCAGATAAGTGATGTGACATAAATCTCATACCACAAAATCTTCTCGATTAGACTGGAAATGAAACGGATAAATTTGAACAATGTTCCCGCTCACGAAGTTATGGCTCTCCAGTCTGCCACTGCTCTCCCTGGCTCCGGGCCCCGAGTCACATGGCTGACTGAAGTCGGGTTGCTGAGGCGACTTCAGCGGCCGAAGCGTGGGAGTTGTAATGCGTCGCTGTTGCAGCTGAAATCAGCCTAAATAAGCCACGCTTTCTTAGAGGCTCTGTGTGGGATGCAAACACACCCCCTTGTTCCCCTCACCAGCTTCCTACTTTCATCTGACATTAGTCTAGGCTCGGCTCGGCCCGGACACAGGGTTCAGCGTGTCCACAGACTCACCTCTCCCTTCGCATGCGCCAGCATGGGTGGATAGACTAACAAAGGAAGAGGGTGAATTAATACAAAAAAAAGTCAAACAAAAAAAAATTGTTAGCTGGTTCTGTCTTAGTCAAGAGAAATAACTTATTTCACTTCCACCGAGTTCATTGCGTCAAGCATCTGGAGGATTTACAGCACACTGGTCCAAGAACTGTCAGGTACATCACTTTGCAGTCACATCTGGAAATTTTGGCACATTCTACTCTTAGCACCTGGGAAACCATCACAGAGAATCAGTGCCTTTTACAAACACCTGCTGGACATTTTTTAATCACCTGGTTGGCTGAGAGGAAGAAACAGGATAGAGTGAAGGGGAACAGGGGGATTTTTAGGCAGCCCCTTCCCCATCCACCCGACCCCCAATTCAGGCTCATTAACTCAATTCATAATCAACCCTTTCTACCCCCCGACCCCCTCACTCCTACCGGCTGGGTAGGTAGGCGGGTGGGCAGAGGGGGAGGCAGTTGCAGCTGAGCTCATTAGGCTACGGATCAGTGCACGCTTCATTCCCTGAAAATACTTGCTACTAAAACCCCTCCATGCTGCAGTCATTCTTAGTTTTCAAGAGTTTTGTCCTGACAAGGAATGGATGAAAAATCTATTTTTCCCTCCTTCATGTTCCTCTGTCTCTCTCTCTGTCTCTCTCTCTCTCTCTCTCTCTCTCTCTCTCGTGTGTTTCAGTTTTGATTTGCTTCCTCTGTTTTTCCATATTTCTTAGTTGAGGCAGCTTGAGGCAGAACCATTAAATGGGGATAATTGGGGAGGGGGGAGTGGGCTGCACTTGTCTGACCAATCTTCTAACACAACAATCAGCGGATTGTTCCTGGGACCGGGTGACACAACAACCTCCTAGTGTAGATTTGGCCCGTAATTAGCAAGCAGCTACCGACATTCAAGTCAGACCTTGTTATATCTAGTGTATCAAACAGCTTTTGGTATTAAAAAATCTAGTTTCTAGTAGCTCACGTTTTTGGTTGATGTTAGGAGATAAAACAGGTACTGCAGTAATATATTTTGCTATTGGCTTCATTATTATTCTGTTTAAGTTCTTCACATAGCCAGGATTACATGTGTTATCTATCTATCTATCTATCTATCTATCTATCTATCTATCTATCTATCTATCTATCTATCTATCTATCTATCTATCTATCTATCTATCTATCTATCTATCTATCTATCTATCTATCTATCTATCTATACACAGTTCACACACATCTGAAACAGAAGTTATCCACACCCTTAAACGGCCATGTTGGTAGGCAAGGGAAGTAGGCAACAATCAGCATGGCTTCTAGACTGTCATGGACATATTCTTGATACTCTCCACCCTCCATACAACCCAGTCTCCACTCGACCTTCTAATCACCTACACCTGTCAGCCACTAATCAAGCCAGGACTCTTTCCACCTGTCAGTTTTCAGCGTACTTAAACCTCCCTCAGTTAGCTCTTCCCTGTCGATTTGTCTGTTAATTTCTGCTCATTTCTACTCACCTCACCTTTTCCTTGTCCAGCCCGAGTTCCCTTCATCTCTGCCTACCTGCTGTTGCCTCCAAGTCTTCACTCTGCCATGTTGCTGGTCCTGCTGTTGCCAGCAAGTCTTCACTCTGCCATGCTGCTGGTCCTGCTGTTGCCTGCAAGTCTTCACTCTGCCGTGCTGCTGGTCCTGCTGTCGCTCTGGCCTCCAAGTCTTCATTCTGCCATGCTGCTAGTCCTGCTACCTCCGTGCTCCGGCTCCGTCCTGCTCGCCAGTTCCTGCCATCAACATCCTCTGGCTCCGGTCCGGTTCAGTCTCTCTGGTCTCCTGCTTCCACTACTCATCATAATCCAAAAAACTCTTTTAAAACATATCTCTGTCTGTAGTTGTGTTCGGGTTCACCATCAAATCATGACACAGACAAACAAAAGGAAAGTATAATGATACTCTTGACATACGTGAAACGGAACGATACACCCACAAAATTGCTTCAGTCAGGATTGATCCATATGAGGTAGAAAACGGAAAAATGTCAGACGACATGGTCTGATATCTTAATATGACATAGTTAATTACTTTGGGAACACAAAGCGTGCACACACAATGGAGAAGCTTCACAATCTGAAATCCATGGACAATTACAATCAATGTTTTAACGGCTTTGTAAAAGACGTCTAAACTCTTAATGTAAAGAACAAGGTTTTGGTAAGTGGTAAAGTAAGGGATTACAATAACATACATGTCCCACTTAGCTTGTAGATATAGGCTACATTAGCTAACGGGAGTTCAGTGTTTAAACAAGTTTATTGATAAACTGGTGTAGCTGGAACAAGACCTGACTGGATACCAACACTGAATCACTGCAGGGATTAGGAGAATGTGGTTAGTGGCCAGGAGATACCCATTGACAATGTGGAAACACTAAATGAATGCCACTAACCTTGTCAGATGCAGAGGTGTCGTACTGGCTCTGAAGATGGATCCGGTTTGCCTAGTCTCTGGGATTTGAATCATTAGGTGACTGATTCGGTCAGTGGTAACAGGACAGGAGCTAGTAGGATGGTTGATGACAGTTCGGGGTCCATGCGCGGGTGTTCAGTCCACAAGGCAGAGATATTCAAAAGGGCTTGACAAGAGGGTAAACCGGGATCCAGGCGAGCGAATCGATAACAGGCAGCATACACACAGAGCAGAGGTATCGAAGCGGGGCAGAGACAGGAGGCAGGTCCGAGGTCCAGGCTTGGTTCATTACAGATGGTCATGAGAATCCAGGCAAGGGCAGAGTTAGGCTGGCTTGGTTGATAGGCAAGGGGAGAGATCATTGTCCAGAGATCAAAATATAACAGGAGTATCCAACAGGGGCAGGGCAGGCAGGAGAAACAGGAACAAGACAGGTCAAACACGGGAGATCAAATAAGGAACTGGATGGTTTATTCACTCAACTGCTTTCAAGAATCTGGCAATAACCCCCTGGAAGGACAAAGAATATATAGTGCTCCTCCCAGGTGCAACAGCTCCCAGTTTTTTGAGCATCAATTGCATTGGAACGCTTCAGAATGTCATCAAATATGACCTAGTCGTCAGTGTGGATCATGTGCTACTGCCATTGGTTGTTTACATGGTCGCTTCACAACAATGTCCCGTGTTTTAATTCAATTCAATTCAATTTTATTTATATGGTGCCAATTCATGAAGCATGTCATCTCAAGGCACTTTACAAAGTCAAATTCAATCAGATTATACAGATTGGGTCAGATTATACAGATTGGTCAAAGATTTCCTATATATAAGGGAACCCAGTTGATTGCATAAAAGTTCCGACAAGCAGCATTCACTCCTGGAGAAGCGTAGAGCCACAGGGAGAGTGGTCTGCATTGTCCATGGCTTTGCAGCAATCCCGCATACTGAGCAAGCATGAAGCGACAGCGGAAAGAGAAACTCCCCATTAACGGGAAGGAAAACCTCCAGCAGAACCAGGCTCAGTATGAACGGTCTTCTGCCTTGACCGACTGGGGGTTAGAGAAGACAGAGACACAACAAGACAGACAAAAAAGCACAGAAGCACACATTGATCCAATAATCTGTTCTACATTAGATGGTAATAGCGGGTGATCTGTCTTAACTGGATGATGTCACAACTAACAGAACGCCAGACCAGGTGTACCTAAAAAAAAAGAGAGAAAAAAGAGAGAGAACAAAAAGTTAAAAGCTGAAATGACAAACAATGCAAAACTGGAGAACAGTAGAACTCAGTAGAGTGAACCAACTGGAATCTGCCTAATCCTTTGTCCTTAATCCCTACAGTATGCTCATGTCTTTGTAAGATAATATTGTGATCAACTGTATCGAATGCAGCACTGAGATCTAACAAGACAAGCACAGACACAAGTCCATTATCTGAGGCCATGAGAATATCATTAGTGACTTTCACCAGAGCTGATTCAGTGCTATGATGAGCTCTGAAGCCTGACTGAAATTCCTCAAGTAGGTCATTACTTTGTAAATGTTCACAAAGTTAATTAGCAGCTACTTTCTAAAGAATTTTAGATATGAAAAGAAAATTAGATATACGTCTGAAATTTACTAACTCATCTTGATCAAGATATGGTTTCTTAAGTAAAGGTTTAATAACAGCTACTTTAAAAGCCTGTGGTACATATCCATTTACTAAGGATAGATTAATCATGTCTAAAATAGGGCCACTGATCTTCTCAGACCCAATCCATAAACAACTTGGTTGGGATTTGGTCTAACATACAGGTAGAAGGTTTAGATGAAGCTAAAATTTTAGATAGCTCAGAAAGCTCTACTGCTTCTAAACAGTTCAGACACTGCGCAGGTTCTAAAGATTCCTCCAATGCTGCCTCACTTACTGAGAACGAGGTAATCATGTTTGGGAGGATGCCAGTTATTTTATTTTTAATGGAATAACTTTTATTTATGAAGAATTCCATAAAGTCATTACTGCTAAGAGCAAAGGGAATGGATTGATCAACGGAGCTGTGACTCTGAGTAAGTGTGGCAACTGTACTGAAGAGAAATCTAGGATTATTTTTATTCTCTTCAATTAATCATAAAAAAAATATGCTGCTCTAACCATGTGAAGGGTCTTTTTTATAAAGCAATAGACTGCCTTTCCAGATTAAGTAGGATTCCTCTTGGTGTGTAGAGCGCCATTTTCTCTCCAATTTCCTAACATTGTGCTTCAAGGAACGCAGCTCTGAATTAAACCAGGGAGCCAGCTTCCTGTGAATAATCATCTTCTTTTTCAAGGGAGTTACACTGTCTAATGCAGAACGCAATGAGGAAGTCACACCATTAACAAAGACATCTATTTGTGAATAGGAAGAAACAACTTTGCTGCTATCTGCAGGGCATTTCTGCAATATGTCAGCACAAGGTCTAAAGTATGAAGCCAAGAGTGCGTCAGTTTATGCACATTTTTACCAAAACCAATTGAATATAGGATAGTTTTAAAGGCTACACTAAGGTTATCACATTCTGTGTCAACATGAATGTTAAAATCCCCCACAATGATAACCTTGTCATTGTTTAACACCAAATCAGATAAGAAGTCTGACAACTGATCCACAAACAGAGTGTAAGGGCCTGGTGGACAATACAAAACAACAAACAGAAGAGGTTTTATTGCTTTGCAATTTTGATGAGGGAAACTGAGGGTTAAATGTTCAAAAGAACTGTAGTTATTAATTGGCCTGGGACTAATTAATAAAGCAGACTGGAAGGTGGTTGCTACTCCTCATCCTCTCCCCGTTGATCTGGGAATGTGGAAATTTGAATAATTGGAAGGAGTTGACTGATTTATACAAACGTAGTCCTCTTGTAGCCAGGTTTCTGTGAGATAAAATAAATCAATCTGATTATTGGAAATCAATTCATTAACTGACAAAGTCTTTGGAGGAAGAGACCTTATATTTAATACACCACATTTAATTATTTTATTTTTTATTTCAAAATGAGCTGTATTGATTTTTATTAGATTTTTATGATTTGTTCCTTTTAGATCAGTTTTTGATCTATTCAGATCAGACCTCAGATGTATTGTTAATTGTTCCCAGCTGAAACCTATTCCGAGATGAAGTCTAAATCCTGTTGTAAAACTGTTAATGTGTTGGTACTTGGAAATCCCGCTGTTTACTGAGTTGTGACTCATTATTAGTAGTTTGAGGATAGTTTGTCTGTACCACAAGGAAAATACTGTCAGGAAACATAAAGGAAGGTTTAAAAAAATAATTGATAACAAAGATGAATATGATTTCACCTTAGGATACGCCATTGCGGATTCCTCAGAAGCATTTATCTCATTATGCCAGTTCTGATTGGCATGTAGTGGTGACACCTGTGTAACCTGTTCTATAAGTAGCTTGTGCCTCAACGCAGCATCATTCAAAAACCTCTCCTCCACAAGAAAAATGCAAACCACATTAATGGGTGTTGGGAGGTTATGCTTTTTTGGTGCTGTAAATAACTCCTGCTGCATCTGTCAGTTAATGTTTCCTCTATTTGTGCTTAGAAGATACAGGTTCATTCTAAGAGGACAAGAAATGTAGCTAGTGGTCGTCTGGGGTTCTAATGATTTTCATGAAAAAGGTTCTCACTAGCAGGTTTTTTTTACTCAACTTAGTCAGGCTGGATATGTCAAAAAAAAGTTGCAAAGGGCCATAAACCTGGAGTCATCACTTTATGAGAATTAGAAGACATCTTTTATCATCATCTATCACAGAGACAGAGGGCAGACATGGCTGCTAGATAGCCATCAGTAGGTGTAAGTGATATTGCTGAACTCAGAGTATCACGTCTCATATGCAGGTCATCCTAGTGGCCTGCAAGTGATGACAAACATGATGTCTTATGACCCCAGAGAACAATCAGAAACGTAACGCAGAGTTTTATTCCAGGGCAAGGTATTTTACATTCCTGAGGAGAGCTGCCTCAGAGTAGGAGCAGACAAACACCATGTGTGCTGGCTCTCTCTTCTATGTTTGTATTTGAGCAACTACAATTATTAATGTGTGCCGTAGGTGATCTGAGGTCAGTTTGTGTTTGTATATATGCATGGTTGTTTGTTTTGAGTTTGAAAGAGGAACAAATCAAAATATCAAAGGGCTAAAAAGTCAAGCATCTGCATTGCAGGAAGTTTTAACATAAAAATTACATGTCCTATTAAGTTGTCAGAAGCTGCCAAGCGCAATAACGCTCCAGCTGGGCCCTACACACAGACAAGCCGAAGCATGGAGGGAACAACGGTTGCCGGTAATCATTCATCTTAGGTATTTATTTCAATTACCTGAAAATATGTGTTAAAATAAATCTCAATGGCAAATCCTGTTTATGAGACACACTTTGGTTTTGGAGTTAAAGCAAGCTGTTAGTCACTGACACAGTATTTATTTATTTAAAAAGATGAGGAAGAAGTTCATATGTAGATGAGGCTCAGAAGAGGTTTGGTTTTGTTTAAAATGGACAGTTCAGTAGAAGTCCAGACCAGTTTCAGGAAACTAATATTAAATGTTTGCTCATAATTAATCATTCCAACATTATTGCTGTGTCTGGAATGACCAAGGCTACATTAAAGCATAAACTTATTCTTGCAGTTTTTCAATTTAGATTGCAAATTATTCTTATTCAACCAAAATGTTTGTTTCTCATAGAAAATGAGAAAGGCATCTATTAGGAAAAAAAATACAACTACGTGCAAGGACTAAATTATTTTGTAGAAAAATTATATTTTTATCATATGTTGTTTCAAAATGCCATGTCTAAAATTATCTATGCCTTTCTCAAAAATCAACAAAAAATCTTTATTGATAGTCAAACCCTTTTTAATTTCTTACCAGCGTTTTGCATATTTTCACAGACAATTTCTTTCTGGTGATGAGGTTTAGAAGGCCTCCTTGCCATAATCCTAATTTAGCTACCTACACAGATTTAACTCAAATTACTTAAATAGAAAATACTGATGTTACTTTTAGTCAGAAGAAGCATGGTGGTAAAAAAAGGTTACTTGAAACATTAATCTACCAGAGGCATGAACTTTGGCCTTAAATGTTTGTGGCATTTTATGATTTAATTGGGAACATCCCAGTCAACACTTTTTGATTTGAGCTGAGTCATTAAACTTAAAGCATTTGCAATCAGACCCCCCGTTAAAACAGTAACAATAAAAACAATGAACAATGTTCAGAAACTCAACAGCTTTAAGGATCCATACAGTAACACACTGGTCAGCATCAGCATTTGATTATGTCCCCACCTAACCCACTTGCCAGTTATGCTCAGGACACTCAAGCAACTATTTTTCTTGACATCAGCAAATATTTTTACCAAAATAAGTTTCTGAAGGTAAGCCTTAATTCGCTGCTCCACAACTGAGTTAACAAGGTTAAGAAATGTTGATGTTCTGACAATGTCATCTAAAATGCATAGACTTATTATTGTCTATAAATATCTGATGCGACACACTCAACCACTGTTTGTACATATAATGCTATTACTGAAAATGTTTTACAGAGTTTGCCAAAATGATAGGCAAATGCTAGCCTGCTTCATCTCTGTTTTATTATGACTTGTTAATAATTGGATTAGTAACATAATCTGATGCAGTGTCAGCTAATTGTATAATCATAATCCTTAAAAAATTGTGCTCTCATGCTTTATAAACTTAGTGTTTCGATTTGAACTATTTAAAATAAGTAAATTTTTCTATGAGCTGCATAGTGGGCCTTTGGGTAGCGCTGTTGCCTTGCAGCAAGGCAACAGTCAGAGGGGCCCGGTGGCGCCAATGTATGGCAGCCTCACCTCTGTCTACTAACATAGCTCACCACTGTCAGGGTGTGAATGGTTGAATGACTAATTGTAGTGTGAAGCGCTTTTGGGTCGTCGGACTAGTTAAAGCGCCATATAAGTACAAGACATTTACCATTTTACCATGATGATGGTTCTATTGTAAACATATAGCCAGTGTCGTTCCATGTCTGTATGACAAAGTAAAGGTCAAGTGATTTATGTTTCTGTGTGCCAGTAAAATTAAACCAAATTGTGTAGCTTGTTATCTTAAAATTGAAAGTGATGGAGATTTTTGATCAATTCAAGAACTGAATACATTTGAGCTAAAAAACGTGGATTATAATCTCCATTGTTTCACTATGAAATTTCAACATATTTTAGAAGTTTACGTGTATAGAACAGTAGAATTAAAATATATACCTTCACCAACTGTTGGCTTTAAACGCAAAATAAGTGGTCAGTGGAATATATTCGTAATTCAACAAACTTGTCATGGTCCTTTAAAGCAGTGGTCCCCAACCCCCGGACCGCACAATGATATAACTGAAATTACAGTACAGAAAGAATAACTAACTTATGCTCCCAGTCAAAGGTTTGGACTCACCTTCTCATTCAATGGTTTGTTTTATCTTTATTACGACCTCTGGAAACTCCTTTAAGACAGTTGGAAAACCATTTCAGGTGACTGACATCATGAGGCTCATTGAGAGAAGACCAATAGTGACCAAAGCAGTAGTAATGAAAAAAAAGGGTGGGGTGGGGGGTATTTTTAAAATGTCTTCACTATGTATCTGTAATGTAGAAATTCATAAAAACATGGACAAGGCATTGAATGACAAACTATGGCTCACTCTTGACTTATGTCTCGGTCACATCAACAAATACACTGATGGCTATACATGATGGCTAACAGTAATGCTAAGGCTAAAAAACTATTCACTAGGAGAGGCTGCGCAATGACGTATGCAAGTGTTGTTGCAATAAGAAAAACTACAGAGTAGACTGGATATAAGCAACACAATTTTATGCCGGTCATATTTCATGTTGTTCTAGTTATCCACCACACTTTAATGGCCGGTCTGTGAAATATTATCTGACATTTAACTGGTTTATGGCGCAAAAGAGGTTGGGGACCACTGCTTGAGGTTGTTTTATGCATGAAGCACATACGTTCCATGCAGAAATTAGACATGCGGACACAACATCTGCCACTTTTCTCCGAAGTAGCACTATTCTTCTAGACTGTAGAGGGCAGTTGTGCTCCTATACCAAGCGTACTACATCCCATTACATGTAGAAGTAGAAAACACAGTTGTTTCCCACATTTAAGCCTCTTACTTTATTCTAAAAGAGACGGCAATTTCTCTCCAAGATTTGTCAACAATTTGTTGATCACGGTGATCTTCTTGAGCCAAATCATAAAGATGTCTATATTTACGAACCTGCGCAAGAAGGAGCACTCGGTCGTCCGCAATGTTTTTCTGTGTGGGACTGTCCGCAAACTTAGAAATTTTCCTAAGTGCGCGGAGTAGAAGCATTTTACCGGCGAGGAAGGGTGTGGTAGCCAAAATGACAAAACATGGCTGTGTGGCCCTCGCCGATGCGTCAAGCATTAACCAGGCCTTAAAGTAGCCTGCTGATATAGGTGGAAAATTTCTATGATTCCCCACAAACAATTTCTAATATTCCGAAGTAAGTGTGTGTCAGAGCTCGAACACTAAGGTGAAAGAGGAGAAAAGCATTGATTTTGAAGAGCATCGACATACTCAAATTAAAAACCAAACAACCTCTGTCTCTCTCCATATGTGCCACCTCTGGGGCTGTGGTCGCGCCGTGCCAGTTGGCTGATGGGACTAAAGCCCAATGGTTGACAGGGTAAGCCATGAAGACTTGTAGGGTTTATTTCACATGTGACCGGTGTTTCGTATTTAATGAGAATTGCTGTCACTTCTTGTCAGTGCAGTCTGCAGAGAGCAGAAGGAGGGAAGGTAGGAGAAGATGAAATGTTTGAGATGGAATGTTGTTTAGGAAGATTATATAAATGTCATCTCCTAAACTTTTTTGAAAACAGTACACAAAACTGTCGGCATAGTTAAAACAAACATGGAAGTAGTGCAGTATCCTTGAGCCAATCTCTTCTTTCATATATCTATTCTTACCCACATTCCCCTGATCCCCCCCCCACCCCTTACAGGAGCCCTGGCTTTGGCTGGACCCTCATTAGGTCATGTGTACTCAATCCTGTTGTTCCTGCATCCCTTAATTTCCACTGTTATGAGGACAAAGGGAGGTACAAAGCGCATCGCAGCCCCGGGTCCTTGCACTCGACCTCATTCGCTCATTACTGTCGCTATGGAAATTCACTCCCCCAATCACCTCCAGACGACCTGTCCCCCAGTGTGTACAGATAAATGGAAATTTTTATGTTGGTTGAGAAGTGTTGGGAGCAACATCTAACTGTGTTTTATGTTTATGCTTGCAGAAAGGGGTGGGGTCTCTTCTGCTAGCTTCTGTGACCAGCAAAGACTTTACTATTACCTTAATGTTTGCTGCCAACTTAAAGCTTTGTAAATACAACCTTAAATTAAAATTACAGCCATTGACTTCTCTCAGCCCTCAATTATATAAGAAAGGATAAACCAAAATTACACATTTGGCATGTAATACTTTATGGGAGGCATGTGATTTAAGACCCACTCATCTCTATACCATTATGGAAGTTCAGCAACGTTTGCAGGTATTTATTCATGTGCAGCATTCTTCTCTGGTTAACCAACAGCATTTTAATCATGTTAAGAACTGGGAAACGATGTGGTGGTCCTCTCTCTGAGATGTTGGTTTATCAAATAATAGTAAAACAGAAGTTTCAAACATCTCAAACCAATATTTTCTGTTCAGCTTTGAACTAATTCCAATTTGATCAAGCTTATTAGTTCAGATTTGAACTAGCGATGACTAAATATATTTCAGTTTTTTTGAAAAAAGAAATCTTAAAGGTACATAGCCAAGTTGTATGCTTATTAAAAATAAAGACCAAAAACCGTTTGATCATGATAAAATAAGGTTATATACACCAAGCGTCCATCCTGATAGTGTTCTGATAGTCCTTGTTAAGCCTATATAGAACCCCAGCAGTTGCCGCGATGAGCCAATGTAAACAGACGAGATGCCATCTACACGCAGTATCGCAGAACTATCAGAAAGCCAGATAGCGACAACTAAATCCCTACTAAATAATGCCGGACTGAGCCTGATCCCTCTGCAGTGCCTCACGGTAAAGCGGCAGCTCGGCGAGATCAAAGACCAATCGTTATTAATTAAATAAACCGATCTACAGCATAACTAAGAGACTCATATCAGAACATTAAAGAGAAAGAAGATTCCTGTTCATAAATGGAAACAGGGACACAACTTCAAGGTAAGAACCAAAACACACCTTTTCTGAAAGGCCCCAGAGGCTGCAGTAGCACTATGCAAAAGGCATCACACCATGGAGACCAAGGAGCTCTTCAGACAAGTCAGCAACAAGTTGTTGGGAAGTACAAGTCAGGGTGGGGTTTATATATATATATATATATATATATATGTGTATATATATATATATATATATATATATCTATGAGTGTCTGTATCTCTATCTCTCTCTCTGCGTGTCTCTCTCTATCTCTCTCTATCTATCTCTCTCTCTCTCTCTCTCTCTCTCTCTCTCTCTCTCTCTCTCTCTCTCTCTGCGTGTCTGTCTCTCTCTCTCTCTCTCTCTCTCTCTCTCTCTCTCTCTACCCCCCTCCCTCTCTCTCTCTCTGTGTGTGTGTGTGTGTGTGTGTGTGTGTGTGTGTGTTTGTATATATATACATACCCACACACCACCACCATAAGACCCATCATTTTCAAATGGAAAGCATGTGCTTCCACGACAAACCTGCCAAGAGTGAACCGCCCACCAGAACTCCCAAACCGGGCCAGAAGGGCATTGATCAACACAGGGCAGAGACCAAAGGTAACCCTGACAGAGCTGCAGAACTCCCCAGCAGAGACTGGAGGATGTGTCCACAGGACCACAATGAGCCGTACACTCTATAGAGCTGAGCTTTATGGAGGAGTGGCCAGGTAAAAGATATCACTTAGTGTTATCTAAGGCACGTTTTGAGTTTACCAAAAGGCAAGAGAGCAACTCTCCTGCTGTATGAAGGAAGGTGCTCTGGTCAGGTAAGACTAAGATTGAACTTTTCGGCCAACAAGAAAAAAAATTATGTCTGGTGAAAACACATCCCATCACCCCAGGAACATTGTCCCTACAGTGAAACATGGTGGTGGCAGCATCATGATATGGAGATTTTTTTTCTGCATTCTGGAGCAGAACCTATCAGTCTGTGACCTAGAAATGGGACAGAGGTTCACCTTACAGCAGGAAAATGACCTGAAGCAGACTGCTAAAGCAACACTTAAGAGGTTTAAGGGGAAACTTAAATATGCTGAAATGGCCTGGTCAAAGTCCAGACCTCACTCCAATGAGAATCTGTGGTTAGACTTGAAGATCACTGTTCACAAGAAAAAAACTTCCAAGATGAAGGCGCTAAAGCAGTTTAGCCTTGAGCAATGGGCAAAAATCCCAGAGGCAACAAGTAATGAGCTCATTGAGACAGATCCAAAGCCACTTGGTGCTGGAATTACCACAAAATGTGGCTTTACAAGGTACTGAATTTAGGGGGTGAACAGTTATGCACCCTGAAGTCTTCTGTTATTTTGTCCCATTCAGAGTTGTAGAAATGTTCTATAAATGAAATGGTGCAAACTTTTAAACAATCAATTTTAATCCCAAGTTGTGAGGCAACAAAACATGGAAAAATAAGGCAAGTGAATACTTTTGCCAGGCACTCTATGTGGGGTCAAACAGATATGAACCACATACCTCTTCTGGTTGTTGTTTTGTATTGTCCTCAAAAATAAACTTCTTACTCAATCACCTAATCTGGATGACATTAAATCGGCCTCTGCTAATAAACTAAAAAACCTTGGTGTTTGCTTTCACCAAGTTTCGCCAAAATCACATATTAAACCGTTTCCAGGGTTCCTCTTTTCACCTCTGGAATATTAGAAATATTTTGTTCAGGACTGATGCTGAAAAACTAGTCCATGCATTTGTTACTTCAAGGCTGGACTATTGCAATTCTTTACTATCAGGAAGTTCATAAAACGGAGTTTGAAGCCTTCAGCTGATCCAAAATGCTGCAGCAAGAGTTCTGATGAAAATCAATAAGAGAAATCATATTTCTTCAATTTTAGCCTTCCTTCGTTGGCTTCCTGTTAAATCAAGAATAGAATTTAAAATTCTCCCTCTCACATATGAAGCCCTTAATAATCAAGCTCCATCATATATCAGAGAACTGATAACCCCATATGTGGTTCCTAGAGTCTCTAAAAGTAGAATGGGAGGCAGAATCTTTAGCTATCAGGCTCCTCTCCTGTGGAACCAACTCCCAGTTTTGGTCCATGAGGCAGACACCCTGTCTACTTTTAAGACTAATCTTAAAACTTTCCTTTTTGACAAAGCTTATAGTCAGAGTGGCTCATGTTACTCTGAGCTATCTCTATAGTTATTCCGCTTTAGGCTTAGGCTGCTGGAGGACATCAAGGTCTATTTTTCTCACTCTGCTGAGTTCTCCTACTGTTCTCCAATTTGCATTGTTTGTTGTTATTTCAACTTTTAACTTTTTGTTTTTTTTTCTTCATAGTAGGTCCACCTGGTCTTGCGTTCTGTTAGCTGTGACAAAATTGAGTTTTCTTCTCCACTGTCACTTTATGCTTGCTCAGTATGAGGGATTGCTGCAAAACTATCAACAATGTAAACAGCTGTCCTGTGTGGCTCTATGCTCTTTCATGAGGAATGAAGAATGCTTTTCAAAACTCTATGCATCTGCTGGGTATCATTAGATAGGAAATTTTGTGTATGATTTGATTGAATTTGACTTTGTAAAGTGCCTTGAGATGACATTTGTTGTGAATTTGTTGTGAATAGATAAAACTGAATTGAATTGAAAACTTCCAGTAAGGTGCATTGGTGTGGCAATCAGAAATTAACTGAAAGGCTACTGGGTCCAAAAGACAAACTTTAAATAAAGTGGTCATAAAATACACTAAACAGAAAACAAGTAGATATTGCAATAATACAAACAGGACAATATAACAGAACACAGAATCAATTTTGTGATAAAAGGGATATCTAAAATGAAATAAAATCTCAAAGTTAATCCATGTTCATATATGGACTGTATTCATATAGCACTTTCTCTAGTGATACTAACTACTCAATGTGGTTTACACTAGTCAGATTCACCCAATTGCACTTACAAACACACTTAATGAAGGTTAGGTACATTGGCCAGGGTACAATGGCATGTTGCAGGAGGAACCTGGAGTCATACCCACAACACAAGACTGCAAGACAACTTTTCTTTCCACTGAGTCAGTCCAACAGTCCTGTTGTCTGTTTGACAAACTCTATCTGACAAGACTGAAATCCCTCCTCTCCACCCTCTCACATCCTTTTCTCCATGAACACAATGAATTACGTTTAAACTTATTTTTGCTAAAGTCAATAAAAAAGAAGACTGCACGACTGCATGTACTAGAGCAGGAGCCTGTGATATTAAGACAAATGTTCTCTGAAGTCTTGGGAACCTGTCATGTCTGGTGAACTCAAGGTATAAATCATGTTTCTTGACTCTGGAGCTACCACAGATAAAGCAAAAATCAAAAACAAAACATTTTTATGAAACAAAACGAAAGCTTCAACATACAAATAAGTGTTGTGGAATAATCTGGTCCCTGGGATATATAGCTGTTAGGGACAGTGTAATAACCCATAAACCTGTTAGTTTTGAATTTTATACTATTTTCTTCTTCATACTGTTTGCAATTTGCTGTTGTTTCTTTTCTCCTAAATAACATTTTGATCAAAAGACTCCTAATATTTAAAAGATTAGGCTTTTACAGTTTCAAAAGTTTGGATTTAAGGCTACCACAGGAACTCAATACTGAGAAGACGCGGAAATGTCTTTTTTTCCCTTTGAACATTAACCATCCGCAGCCTACTATGAGTTAATGCACTGAAACTCACACAGAAAGGGCTCCCTCTGGTGAGCTTGATGTCCACAGCTCCCTTAACACACACACACACACACACACACACACACACACACACACACACACACACACACACACACACACACACACACACACACACACACACACACACACACACAGGCACTGATCTTCAGTTACAGTGCCCCATCTTCTGCACATCTCAGCCCATTTATCATCAGCTTTAGCATGTGCAGTAGTCTATTCTGCTGGGGCCATCCAGAAGCTGTTGAGTGAGAGAAGTGTACTGTAGCATCAGTAAAAATAATATCTTATAATGATGTTTATAATAGGGTCCTCCTATGCAAATGGGATATGACCTGTGGCATTTGTTGAAGAATGAAAAGCTTAGCCTGTTTTTGATATATTTTCTTGATCAAACTTTAAAGTTCCGTTATTGCTAGAATTTTAATAAGACATGACAATAACCTGAGTACATAATAAAGGCATTTTCATGTGAGGTTTTAGATTTATCTGGGAGGAAATGTATCCAAACCCAAACCAATGTTTGTGAAAAGGTAATTGTTAAAACACATTAGTCTGACTAACAATTTTTACTTGCCACACCCATCCTTAACGCTGCGAGACTTGGGAAATGAACGGATCAAGGGAACTTTTTGAGTCTGGAAAGAGTTTAAAGCCATTTGCAAGGCTGCTCTAGAAGCGAATTAGTGCCTAAGAAAGAGGTCACCAGGAACATAGATAATTTACTGATTTAAAGGCCTGCAGGTCCATTGAACTTGAAATAATCCCAAAATAACATCTAATAAAGATTTCTGCATATGTATCAAGCTGATCGCTATAGTGAAAGCGGTAATGCTCCACTCGTGAAAGTAAATCTGTTGGGCTCTGCCACATGTCACGCAAAAAATAAAAAGGTATCGGTTGCGTATGTTAAGGCCAGTGTTTGGTTCAACAATATGAAAGAAAGAGGGAAAAAAAATTAATCTGTAGGAGAGATCAAAGGCCAAAACCACTGCTGACCAAAAACATCACATTTGGCAAAACACACCTTGAGTACCACAAATACTTTTGAAAACTCTCTTGTGGACTGACATGAAGAAAAAGGAAGTCCAGGTCCAGGGTTAAGGCTTTGGGAAGACCTGAAAGAAGCCGTTCATCCATAAAAAACTGGCTGCCTTAAAACAACCATGCAGAGTGGCCGAGGATTCCTTCAAAGCAATGTTAAGGACCATTTGAGTTTTCCTCTCTACCGTCGCCACATGCATGCTCGGAATGAGGGATTGTTTCAAAGTCAAAGGCACAATGCAAGCGACTGTCCACCGTGGCTACACGCTCTCTCAGAAGGAGTAAATGCTGCAAGTTAATGAGTCGATGCAATCTGCTGGCTTTCCTTAGATAGGAACTTTGAACCAAACTTTCTTGATGATTTGATATCATTTAGTTTAAGTGCCTTAAGATGACATGTGTCGTGAATTGACTCTATAAAAGTAATATTTTATTGAACAAATGCTTAATGGTGTCAAGCATTTGTTCAACCTGGCTCAACGAGTTATTAGCCTTAGGGGATAAGTATTTTCAAATACCATCAAGTTGGTTTTGAAACCTGTTTCTTTACTTAATACAGTTCCACTTTTTCTACTCATGAAAAAATAAATATTTTGCTATAGCAATTTTAAAAATGCTGCTTGATTCTGAAACATCACAAAAGGATTTTACACGTTTTTTTTCCCCCTCAGAGATAACCCAGGGACAGGTTTACGTGCAGCTCAGGGGATAAAGGTGGGATTAAACCAGAGCCCAGCTTTATGGGGCGCTTTGCTGTGTAGGTATCCTGTCCCAAGACGTGTTATTTGGTGGGAAAGGTCTCAAAATCTTTAACTTTAATACTCTTTCCCATTCTAATAGTCTATGACCATTTGTGTCCATGTTATTTTAGGTCTGTAATTACAGTTTTGACTTGTTGGTTCTGGATGCTAATTCTGTTGTGAGCCGCAGCTGTTTGTGTTGTACTTCTCACTTGTGTTCATATTTAGATAATTTTAGCATTTACAGCGTTTCTCCAAATTAATTTATTCTTTTGTGTTGAATTTCTTAGTTATTTACTTTTGTCCTGTTCTGTGCATTTTGGTTCAGTCTATTATGTTGGTATCAATTCTTAGCCTCTTTGTTTCCATTTTTCATCAGCCCATTATTCATCCTTCTCTCAGTTCCCTGTTTAGACCCCAGCCCACCAGTGCTATGTGTTCTGTCGATTGTACTCACTTGGTTATTATATCACAATCTCATCCCCACAGCATCAAAGCTACTGATGCAACTAGTTCCAGACATGTTATTCCTTTCTGCAAGCTTCCACTTAATACAGCCATACATTCCATACTCCATCACAAATCTGCCAATGTCCCATTGCCATTTGGGTTACTCAACAATCTCCCTGTAGGACAATTTATTTACCCCCCCCCCCCCACACACTCACACACACACACCTGTCTCCTCCCATGTGCATATTTGCAAAGAATAAATACACAGCAAAACACCATCACCTTTCAGAGGAAAAGGTCATGTGCAGAATTAAGTAAGTTATAACTTTATAATGATGTTAGCAAGAGAATGTTTCGATCTGCTGGACTTACTGTTCGCCACTTTGCTCCTATGCCACACTGCTCTGATGTTGGCATTTTAAGGTTCACATGGACGTACATGCATGCATGGCCAGCCCAGCTTGTAAACAAGAGACTGGAGAACAACGCAGAGAGATGGTGTGTAATGTTATACCATACTGGTACACTGCCACCGTTGCTCCATGCTTGCTCAGTATGAAGGATTGCTCCAAAGCCATCAGCAATGCAGACGACTGTCCACTGTGGCTCTACGCTCTTTCATGAGGAGTGAATGCTGCTTCTCAAGATTTGATGTAATCTGCTGGGTTTCCTTAGATAGGACACTTTTTGAATAATCTTTCTGTATGATTTGATTGAATTTGACTTAGTAAAGTGCCTTGAGATGACATATGTTGTGAATTGGCACTATATAAATAAAACTAAATTGAATATTCCATCTAAAAAAAAATCGTTAGGTCTTAATATAGCTATATGTTTGTTATTTCTATCTAAAATAATGGAATTTCGCTCATTGCTCATTTAAAGCAGCACCATGTAACATTTAGCCAACATTGCACTGCCGCAAAATGAAACAGTCTCCCTCTGTATTTTGGAATCTGATAGCAGACCACTTTGGACCAGCAGATTGAAAGACAAGGCCACATTTACCCCTCTAGATTAAATCCTATCAGAAAACCAAAAGTCTGATCAGGTAAGTGTACAATGTTGATGAAGTCACGTTAGTTGTGTAACCCGGTAGCTTAGCATTTAGCTCCTACAAAACTGAAAAAAAAAAAAAAAATGACTCAGACATATTCTGTATACAACAGGCACAAAGATAACTAACCAGACTAACAATAACGATGCAAAATAGAGAATGGGTCTTGCATTCTGATTGCTCTCCAATATCAATGAGCAAATTCTTTTGCCAGATCCACTCTTGCTTTTTATTTTGGAGCAATCCCTGTCTCGCTTTCTCTTTTTGGCCTACTCAGACATTAGTTTTCCTCTATTTGCTTCCCTCAGCCATGACAAACTTTGACTCGAGGATGAGAAAAGCAGAAGCATGTAAGGTTACTCAAGCTACATAGGCAGGTTTTTGAGAAGGGCAGCCCGCACGGAGCATCGATGCATGCTAAGTGCTCTATATTGACCTTAAAAATTATTTATTATATCTCAAATTAAGCTAATACTTGCGTCAGAACTTACACTGTGTGGTTTTAAGTTCAACAATTTAGCAATTTATCAAACCCATGGGAAAAAAGTAAAACCGTAAGCCATTGATAATAACAACAATTTCATGCTAAGTGTCTTTGTCAGTAGTAAAAGAAAAAAACAATCATTCCCAACGTGATGGGAAGTATTACCTCATATTCAATATGAGGTAATATTTAGAATAACTGGTTTTCAGTGACCTGTTGTATGACTTGTTACTCATCATTTCAGTGATATTACGCTAGCTAACAGCTAGCTGCTCTCTTATTCATTGGTCTGCCAATTGCTAACACTGTCCAAAAAGCTGGAGGATTATACTGATACACGGTGGCACATTCACTCTGTTCACTCAATGTGCTGGTTTTCCTTTCTCTATGGAATCTGTGCCTTTTAAACGCAAGTGTGAGTAAGCTGTAGGAATGTGCTAGCAAACAAAGTACATCAGGCAGTGCTCAGAGATGGCATGATTGGCGGCTTGGTATCAGTACATCACGCTGAGGTTGGTCTGCCTGCTGTGACAGAGGCTGCCTGCTTGTGCAGACTCGCCTCACGCCCAACAGGTGAGCTTCGGCTCTGTCACTAATCTCCCAGAGGAATGCACCTCAAGTCAGATGGAGAACCTGCAATAAGGACAAAGATGGACACAAAAGTTCAGCTTATTCCTTTGATTAGCTGCCGACTGGTTGCTTTTTGTTACTCTTTGTCACAATCATTAAATGTTGCAACAGTAGTTGGTGATTTTCTTAAATTTTTTCAAATTCAGATTAAAAAAGAAATTAAAATCTGATCCTGAGACTATGGAGGCTTCTTGTCCATGACACAGCTGAATAGGAGAATAAAGAAAGGCAGGGGAAGACATTCAACAAATGAAACGAGTAAAAAGGGATCAATGAAATGTGTATCTGATGTATTTTTAATGAGGCTGAAGTCAGGGAGCAGGCTGATGTGAGGACCAGGGAGTCATGGAAGCAGAGACTACGCAGTGAGGCCGCTATTGATCAGATGGCTGGTGGAGGTAGCCTGGCACCACGGCTGAGCAGGATGGACTCAAACTGCTGTGGCGCATACAAGCTGAAAATGAGCAGCTACGAGGACCAAGGCTGCAGCTGGCATTCAATCCATCTGAGGGTTCATTTAATCTAGACCTTTTTAACTGCTAGTTCTGACTTGTCAGAGTTAAATGCGTGGGTAATAAGATAAGTCAAGTCAGAGTGAAGCAAAAGGAAAACCTAATGGCGGAGGGGAAATACTAAACAGCTTCAAAGATAAGCTGCTATTGCTTTAGCATCATTTTTAGCCTAACACTTCAGAAATCTGATGTTATCAGCATTGCTTCATATGACCTGCTTTGCATCTTTGCTATTTTAGCACTTTGGTTTCAATTTCAAACCGTATGTCAAGAGGCTTTTTCAAAGATGGAGGAAAGTGGAGTGTAGGTGTACGGTCCTGAGAAACATGTTCTGTGAAGATGGTAAGTGACATCATAATAATACTGAATGAATGAATGAATGAATGAATGATAGATGAATGGCCATGGTCAATTTGCCCATTAGGCAATTTAAACAACCATTTCAGGCCCAACTTTTGTCATTTTCCATTTTCCGTTTTCCATAGGTCATCTCCACCATATCCACCATTAGGAGAACATATACTTAACCAGGTAATGTCTCTATTATTGTGTGAGGATTTATTGTCACTCCTCATTCGTATATAGTGTGATTCTGATCCATGTTGGGGTCAGTCCACTTTTATGAAATAAGACAGATTGACACCCCTGATCAAAGCAACATAACTCTTAGTGACCACTTGGTTCTAGATATGATACTGGATTCAGGTAATCAAAATGTATTACAGTAGACCATCGAGGTTTGACAGAAAGTGACTTTTGCCATGGGGCAATAAATAAATCTGAAATCTGAGTAGATGTAGAAAAAAATCCTATTTTTTTAAATCAGCAAAAAAGAACGCTTCAAAGCTAAAAGTAATATAAACTCAAACAGGCTCTTCATTACTCATGAAAAATAAAGACCATAAGCAATGCAAAACAAAGCAATACAACACAATAGAGCTACGAGTCAGAAAAGGAATCTTCATCAATTTTCTTTTTGATCATTAACATTTTTTATTTAGGCATTCTTGATGATGTTACCAGTGGGCCATTTGGAATGTTGCTCTGTGGTGAAGATAATTTCTTGAAAAAGGTATCTATAGTCTGGAATTGACATAAGTTTTTATAAACCTCCCTTTCTATCCACCCCTAAAGATTTTCAATGCTATTTAAATCAGGAAAACATGTAAGGAGGTCCAAAAGAGGGGTGTTATGCTCCTGGAAGAAGTCTTCTGTTAGACATGCATTGTGGACTGGAGGTTCACCCTGATGTAAGGTGAAGTGACCTCTGCACAGACCATGGCCCTCAGCCACGAGAGATGCCAGCTAAAAGGAAATAGAAAATAGCTCTGGCTGGGTCTCCTTGTCATGCCAATCACCTAAGCAGACACCAACAATTCCCTGATTAAATGTCTTCTTGCCTTAGAAAAATAAAACTTTCTTCCTACTTTAATCTCTCACCTTCGGTGCTCCTTTATTTTCCAAATGGTCAAGTTCATTGTGTGGGAGGAGATGTGGCCTTTGAAGACTTTTTATGTATTCTTTCAGCCCTCATCTCACGGATGGCTCATGGGTATAGAGCTGAAGCGAGCATCAGTAAGGTTCTGAATCTGGGCTGAGGACCTGCCTTTGAACATCTATTTAGACAAAAATATTTCAGTTTTATGAGAAAGGTAAGTATTGCCACTCTAAATTATGTTTACCCACATGCTGAAGATGTTCTTTTTCTAACTTTAAAGATGAAAAACCATGAAGTTGATGGCTGGAGTATCCAACATCCCAAATACAGCAATCTGCGGAGAAGACTTGTTTCTTGCTCCACAAGCTCTGAAATGACCAAGACTTCCATTGAACTTTCACCCTTGAACATAACTAAATTAAATGTGTGACACTGTCAAGACTTTATGAACATCTATTGCATTCGTCACTCTAGTAGGTTTAGATTGACTGTAATGTACTCATTAAATATTCTAAACTATTGTACAGAGCCATACAGTTAGCATTGTGCAGCTCCACTTACAGCCTTATTATGATTCCACTGGCTTGAAAAGAATATACTTGTAATTCCTCCCCCGGTTTTAAGATTTAGATGTTGAATCACAATCTAGTTTCATCACTCCAGTAAATCTTCTGTAGTCAAAGGCATATTATGAAAATTTTACCTCAGGAACCAATGCAGTCAGGTGTCCAATACAAAGACATTCATTGTTTTCCAAAAAATGTAAATGGTTCAGTTCCCAAGACAAAAGATGTGGAACTAGATAGTTTTATTGTGCTTCGTAGACTGTGGGAAAATGCTTACGCTTTTCCTAAGAGCCATCAGGTTTTACAAGATTTAAGAAGATTAGTTACAAACAGAAAACTGCAGCAGGGAGACAAGAGTCTGGCCGGGTGTGATCAGAACTTTGATCAAGGCTGCATTGGAGCCGCCTAACAGGATATCAGCACAGCGACGCAACCCCGGTGTAACGAGGACAGTGGCACTAAAGCACCTCGGGGTGGATTCTTGGCTCCAGGGAGGGTGTCACATCCTCCTTTAATCATTAAAGGAGCAGGAAGACCCCCTCCCAGCCTGACCCCACCCCATCAACCACCATTACCGTTTAACCCCCCTGGCCTGTCTCTTGCTGTAGCCCCCAGCCGTCGTAGCTCCTCAGCCAAGCAGCGGAGCCTTCCTCCCACCAGTGGAGACAGACCAGTGGCTCCACTGTGCCTGAGAATCGATGTCTGCCCCCCAGCGCCCAGAGGCCCAGGCCTGCCTATTCGGCTTTAATAAAAATACCCAATATATGCACGAAGCCATTCACGTCTATGAAGTATGCATCTACACGTATGCACGCTACAACACGCAGCATGCATAGAGTATCTACATTTGGACACAAACAGGCCCACTAACCCTTGTACAATGGCTGCCCACTCCTCCACCCCTCCATCCGCTGCACAGACACAGACATTGACTGCTGAATCACAGGCCCTTTACCTGAGTCAATACAACCCCTGCACAGAATTGATTTTGGGGGGGGGGGGGGGGGGGGGGGGGGGTAGGGGGGTTGGAGTAGGGCAGAAGGGAACAGCAATGGGACTCTGAAATCCATACATAGATTTTTGACTTTCCATGCCTTGTTCTGTCAGTCATCGCTTTCAGTGTGCTGAGAAACCAGAGGGATACCTGAGTCAACGGCAGCCTGCGTAATCTCTCCCAGACTGATTACACAAGACGCTTGGTTTGCGTGCAATAAACCTGTGGATGGAGATTATTCAAGCAGATACAGCACATTTTACATTTCCTGGCAACTCTGTACATAAGAAACTTATGGAAAAAGGTGGATGCTGTGGCTCCATCTGAACACCTTTAATAATTGCTTCTAGCTCCTGCTCCTTGACCTTTCATGGGGGTCAACAGTAAGAACTCTACTGAACTTTCTTGGGTATGTAAGGATCTTCGGACTGCTGTGCCGATTTCGGACAGTCTTTAACTCCAACATCATTATGTGACGGAAACGCACATGGATGATGCGAGGCAAATGCGGGCCTACATCCTTCTGAAAATGAACAACAAAGTGTGCTCTCTCTGCTTTCCTGACATTTTTGCTGATTTCTGTGAGGAGGCTGATCTTATAATTCATGTCACGCAAAGGATTGTGGGATACCTTAAGGATTCTTAGCCTTGAGGGACGTCACAGGGTTCCTAAGCAAAAGGACTGCAGTATTTGGACAGCATGGATCATGGTGACCGCTGACACACTTCCACTTTGGCTAAAGAGTTCTTGCTCTATAAGGGTATTTGGATTGAGCCACTCTCTGCTGAACCGTTTGTGTATTGATTTGGTCATTTTGAAAAACAAATTGGTGACCCTAGTTCAGGTTTCTAAGAGAGACAATGAGAGCCTTGCATCCTGGTATTTTGAAGATTTTTGTCATGCTGGGCACTCTAACAAGGCGATCAGGAGCTTTGAAAGAAAAACAGGCCTGAAATATCACAGATCCACCATATTCAACAGAGGCTGTAATGTGCATCCCTACGTGTGTTTTCTGCCCAAAAGCTCAGTCCAATCCAACCAGAGCACATGATTCTAGTTAAAGCCACTGTAGACATTAACAAACTTCAGATTATGTTGGAGATGCTAGGATAATGAGTTTTCCTCCTAGCATTCCTCTCAAACAACTGCTTGTCTAATGGCTTTTATGGAGAGGTGATGACCCCTAAGGTACAACCCTGTGCTGCCGTTTTCTAACCAGAAACTCTATGGATTTTTTTATTTTATTTTCTTTACCCACGTCCTTATGTGTGCTATGAAGATAGAATGGGTCCTCATTCAGCCTTGTTGATAACAGTTTCAGGTGATCCTGACTTGCTCTAGACAGGTTCAGGTGGGGGTCGCCATTTTCTTGTCTCCAGTTTTTTGTCATTTCTTTTTCTATATAAAAATAAATGACAGATCCGCTCAATATATTGGATTATTAAATAAGTTTACTTATGTTAGTAACTCAAGTTCCCTAATTTAAACATATAGATTAATAACACACAGACTGATGTTTTCAAGCATTTGTGTTAATTAAGATGGTTTTACCACTCACAGCTAATGAGTACACATTTGCCATTTTAAAATTACCGTACAGCTATGAACTGTAGATTAGAGAACCCGATGTTCAAACCAGACACGGAGTTGCGCTTTAAAGGTTTATTTTTAAAATAATAAACTTTTAAACAAAATCTGACACGGGGAGGAAAATGTCCAGATTGGAACTGGCTGCTCACAGCAGGAGATGGAAGGCACAAGAAGGCAGAGAAGAACAAAAAGGCTGGGCAAGAATTGTTTGTCAAAACAGTTCAAGGTCATGTCCAGAATCATAGAGCCGATGAGGTGTCCAGCAAAGGGCAAGGCAAACGGAAAATCAAAACAAAATTGAGGCAAGGTCAAAAACAGGCAGGTTTTGTGACGATCTGAGGGAGAATGACTGTGGGAGGCAGGTAAATAAAGGCAGAGTCCCAGGTGACACAGGTGCTGGGTAATGAGCACAGCACAGGTGGATTGAAGGAGGTACGTTGGCTGGGGCTATCGTAGAGGGTGACAGACTGAAATAAACATGAATGGAGCTGGATCGAAAGACAAGGACATAATCTGATTGAGGACAAAAACACAAGACTGGAAGAAAAAATTAGTGCAAGAATTAACTAAAAAGCAACAAGTGAAGAAATAATGTGACAACGAAAAACATCTAACAAATATAAAAGATGAAGAATTGAAGCTTATGGCAAAACCCAAACGGCAAAATTAATAAATGAATATGGCAAGACTCATAGAACATAAAGGACAAGAAAGACATAAATCTAATTCAAAATCATAACCAGACACCTCCAAATTATGACACCTTACACTGTTAAGAATGATAATCTAAAATAATAATATGATACAGAAATGTGGTCTTAGTGAAAAATATGTTCACCGCCTGCTTAAAGTTTTTTTTTTTTCAAAAGGTACTTTTAATCTGAAAAAATAGCATACTTGGAACCAATATTCTCATTTATTGAATGTATTGGCTGTATTTACTTTGGTGGGTCATTTTCTTTAACTGCACAAACGCTGTTGTGTTTCATGGTTCATGCTGATCATATGAGTTCATTTTACACTCTGACTAATCTGTCTAATGCTGCCTCGTTTGAATGTAATTTGTAATTTAACCCAGGGTGCAGTTTTTTAAGGCTCCCCAAAAGCATTGCAACGGAAACCAGTTCAAATGAGAGTGATGAGAGAGGGAAACAGGGCAAGAGCAGGTCTGCCATTAACAGTAAACCACCTTCTCAACCCACACACATGACCCCGTTTTCTTACAGCTCTACAAACAGTATGTTGGTCTGTACAGAAACCAAAGCTAAAGTACACTTTGTGTTGATTAATATATGTTTTTTTTTAAACAAAGAGTACTGACTGTTAACATATCTTGCTTAGTAAAAGCAAAAAGAAGTATAAGAAGACAAGTTACTTCATCCTGCAGCACTGTTAGTAGCCATCTGGAGGGTTTATTCTTGTCAATCAGAACCTTACCTTTTGGTAAGTATTAAAATGAAATACACGATAAAAATATGGAATATTCTCACCGAAAGAAGCAAAAATGAGCTATGCTCACATATCAAACGTACTCATGTGTGCAACAGAAACTTAACTTTTGAGTAAAGTTAAGCTTTAACAACACTTTTAGACAAGCTTCAAATTACAAACACATCAAATGTATTTTTCTTCTCTTTTATCAAAGAAAGATGTTGAAATATCGAGCTCAACTTAAATGTATCTCAATAAAGTAAAGGAACACCCCAAAACGTTTGCTTTTAGCTAAACCTATTCAGAATACGTTGACTTTAAATACTGAATGCTTTCAGTGCTGAATTTGGCCTTTTGTGAGGGTTTTGGCCAGCAAATCAGCCTAAAACCCAATAAAAGTCCCAAAATGAAGGAACAAAAACGCCCCATAGTATGCTTCATGTTTTTAACAATCTTAGCACAGCAGTGGAGCGCAGTTTCACAGCGCAGCACTACAAAGGAACAACTGTGGTCATATCCACACAGAATGCCTCCTAACAGGTTAGACGTTCTGGAGACCGCACAAAAACGTTCTGCCGTTTTTGTGCGGTCTCCCCCCCGCTGCTAAACGTCTCGTTTTATTTGTGTCAACATATTAGCTCAGTACAGTACACAAAGACGGGCTCTGCTCCCGCGTGCAGCCTATGAAATGACTTCATGAGTGGCGACAGCTTATCTCTCCCCACGGATGGGATCAATAGGCTGGCGCTCTTGCTTTCCTTGTTGACGTGAAACCCCGGAGACCTGCTATCGCATGCACAGCGGCCAGCCTGCTTTGGGTAAACATCTCCCTCCGTCTGGGTCCCCTTGCTCCCACCTCATTGCACCAGAGGTTAACAGGGCTCTGCGAGCGTAGATCAAGTATAGAAGCACCGTCACGCCATCGTTTAGAGAGGGGACCGGGACCACAGGTCCACATTAAGTTTATGCTATTAATCCATCACACAACCTAAGATTATCCTGACACCTTTGTTACACTGAGGTAGACGCATACATTAAATACATATGGACATATTGGAATAAAACTATGCATTACCAATTTTGTTTCCACAAAGTAAAGCACTTAAAATAAACTGTGTTCCAGCAAATGTCCAATTAGAGTAGTTCAGCACAGGTTTGTCCTGTTTGGATGCTGTGTTGGTCTTAATGCCAAAATAGAAATAAATTAATGAAAATGCTCTTTTTTGTAATTTAACATATGGAAAAAGGGTCTTATAAATCTCACTGTGTGCAAAATAATCTCTGATCATCTGGGATGTATTTTAAGAAATGAAAAGGTCACAGTTTTTCATGTCAAAGTAAATCCTGTATCCCAGAAGTATCCAAACTTGTTGTCAAATCAAAAGTGCTTGAGGGCCAAAAAAATCATATTTAAAAAAAACAAAACAAAATGACCAACAAATTATATTGTGATATTAATTTACCTGCTCCTCAAGATATGGGCATCCATTATTTTAATTAAGCAAATTAGCCAGATTCACTGTAGGAAAGGGATGTGTAAATCCCTGTAGATTTAAAACTTGAAAAGGTTTTTGCAAATTTGCCTTGTTAAAATGCAGTCTTCCAGTTTTCTAATTTCTGTCTATTTTCAATAGGAACAGGATTTGTTGTCTAAAAACACTTGCTGAATTTAGCCAATTTTAATAACGGAATTAAAGGTAGGTTTTGGTGCAACAAAGTCTGCATTTGACTTAGTCATTGGTCTTATTTATTATTAAATTAAGGAGAATATGAAATTGTGGTTATTAAAAGCCTAACATTTTCATCTGTATCTTGTTTGTAATAATTTTGCCATGCGTCAACAATGCTTCATTTGCATCAACAAACTGTGCTGGTGGACTGAATTACTCTTGAATTGTAGCTGGGGGCCGTACAAAATGAGTCCAGGGGCTGCAAAATGCCCCCGGGGCACACTTTGGACACCACTGCTGTATCCCAAAGAGCTTTCCAGTTAAGGCCTGGTTATGATCTGGTTTGAGCCATTGTCATGAGATCTGACAGTGGGTGCTTTGCGCTTGGCACCCTGTAGCTACGTCTGAGACTCTTACTCTGAAATAAGACAGGAAGCATTCGTTTAGTTGATCTGCTGTTGTTTGGACTATTGACTAACGAAGACTTCTCCTCAGCCTGGTTGACAACTTGGTCACAGAATTACTGAAAAAGCATTGTACACTTTTAAATCGTCTGACTTTCATATAGTAACAGATTCCTAACATCCTATCTGTGCTAAACCACAAGTCTAGTTCACCGTTTTAGTGGATTTCAACCACATGTGTTAATCTTTAAAGGAGGAAATACAGCGGGCACGTAACGAAAGTGTAACGTAAGCGGGGCGGCTTACGGTTGTGTTTTTAAAGGCATAGATTTACACCAGACTCTGCAAAGTACGCTGCACAGCTGTGTGTTTCTGCTCTGCAAAGAACTATCGCTTCATGGAAGATGTAGAAGATGTGCCTTAGCCTTCCTTCCTCTACTTGACGAAGTCATCAACAAGGTGACTTCTCTGGGAGACTTTGGGATATGAACTTTGACACAGGATGTTGTTTTCCTGTTTATTCCCTGGCAAACAGGAGCGTATAGATGTCTGAAATTAGAACTTCATATTCTATTTAGGTGTTGCGTGGTGTAAATACGTGTGTTGTACATGCAAATTACGCTTCTAATGGACATTTATTGACTGACAATCTGTATAATATGATTGAATTTGACTTTGTAAAGTGCCTTGAGATGACATGTTTCATGAATTGGCGCTATATAAATAAAAACAAATATAAATTGAATTGAATTGATTAAAATGAAAAGTTAAGCTAACATAAGCTAGGATGCACACTTTGCTACGCTTACGCACCATAACGCATCTGGTGTATTTCCTCCTTAATTTAAAATCAAAGATACTTTGATAAAACCTGCACTGTAGTTGTTTACACTAAGCAGAGATTCATTAAACCACAGTTTATACTTTATGATCCCTCCGCTCTGTTTGTGACAGCACACACAGACAAACGTTTTGTGGACAGAAGTCCAGGAAACTTTCACACTGATAGTTGGATTCAGTTTTTGACAGGAGCTGGAGGCTTAGACAAAGCAGTTAAAAAGTGGCTAAAAAGGATAAAAGGCATGGAGTTTCAGGTCTGCAGTACATGGAAATGTTGTAACATTTTTACTGATGTTTGTAGACGAAAGAATAATCAACTAAGGATCTGGGAAGACCCTAATTCTTTGCACGAACATGCTTGTAAATGTTCAGTTGAAATAAAATAAAGACAGACAAAACCCAAAGCCAACTAGAAACTGAACTACTCTGCTCAAAACCAAAATAGCAGCATATGACTTTAAACATACTGGTCTCGTTGCAGATTATATTTACGTTGTTGTGGCTCATATACATTTGTCACTGCACTCACTGTGTGTCCTGACAACAGTACCAATGTTGTCATCATAACTGTTTTTCACTTTTTCCATTTAATCCTCATTTTTCTTTATAACTTTCCCTATGGCCATCTGTGCTGTTGTGCTTCAGTGCTCCACCGCCCTCCACTGATCTTACCTTGGCTTAATAAACTCAAAGGCAGATGCTAACTTTGATGTCGCTAGCAGGCGATAGTTAGCCAGTTCTGATATTCTCACGGCATATAAATTGTTTACATGTCATCTTATGCTCTGTTACCTCTTCCTTTTTCAAACAAGTATCCAAAACATGTCCAGATAAGCAATCTAAAATTGATCAGCGCTTTTTTCGTCTGTATTTAACCAATTGCTGTGAGCAAGCTTTATGAGGAGCCTTAATTAGCCTAATCCATTCTCCTAAGAGGGTCAGTAAAGAACTGCTTCAGTTTTTAAGTTAAAAT
The DNA here is from genome assembly GCF_011125445.2 of Fundulus heteroclitus. Taxonomy (NCBI): domain Eukaryota; kingdom Metazoa; phylum Chordata; class Actinopteri; order Cyprinodontiformes; family Fundulidae; genus Fundulus; species Fundulus heteroclitus. Next base: position 29,675,143 of record NC_046381.1, on the reverse strand, counting down.
AAAAGTCACTGGATGTCAATTGAAAATACTCACGTTCACATGCTCGGCCCACATTAATTGTTATTTCACTAGATTAAGTCTCGTGCTCAGCAAATGGATGGATCCTGACACCCTTATTTACCAGTTATGGCAACGTTTATTACAGAACTTCAAAACTGTACTCTTTAACTGTATTAAAGACATCTGACTGTAAATCACATACATCCTCAGTGGAGAGAATGAGTTTCATTAAATACATCCAGACAAGGTCTAAATATAGAACAATCCAGCTGTTGACCAACTTTGAATAGTTTGTCAGTGTGCACAATCAGAGGATACTATGAAACGATTCACAAAGTGTCTGAAATGTGCAACTTTCAAAGTCATCGTGGAAGTCAAAACATTCCTGGACGGCAGTTTTAAAAAGCAGTTTTGAAATCCCGACACATTCCAGCATCAGAGCTTTCCCCTCCAAACTCCTGCCCAATTCCATGCCACTTTAAGTAAAGCTTGAAGACCTGCTGAAACCCCCGGAGAACAATTATAAGACAATTACTGTGGTTACATTCAGGCAAGAGGGTTGCCTTTGATTCTGGACGCTACCTGCCAGCAAAAGGGAAACACTATTCCTGTCTGAGAGGGCTCCACATCACACGGACCATTGTAAGGCTCCTCACAAAAACTCAGTGAGTGGGGAGAGGACACAAGAACCAGTGGTTACAGAGCACTGTTCTTGTGTCCTGGAGAGGCTGCATGGTTCCAGGTTTGAATCCCACGAACTGCCACTATGGGTCCTTCAGCAAGACTTTTAGCCCCAGAATGCATCACACAGTGTGAGCCCACTGCTCCTCAAGGGATCGGTTAAATAAAGAGAACAAATTTCATTCGAATAATGATGCAATGACAATTAAAACCGCAAGCGGTGATGAGCGGCCCTCGCAGCAAAGCGCCGCTCCGGCCTTGGCCACCGCTGGGATTTGCGCACCGCCGGCCGCCCGCCACCGCAGATGCTGTCACGCATTTTGCCCGCCCGTCCACTGGGCGATTTACACGAACGTGTTCGGCAGCGCTCCCCCACGACTCACAAAAAATCTGGTGCAGATTCACCACAACGGACCTGTATAGCGCCCGCTTCACAGCAGACGCCGCACCAATCCGCCTGTCGATCTCCCGCTCCATCTTCCCCTCATTCGTGAACAAGACCCCAAGATACTTGAACTTCTCCACTAGAAGCTGGACTTTCCTTTTTTAAAAAGCTTATAGTTAGAGTGGCTCATGTTACCCTGAGCTACCTCTATAGTTATGCTGCTATAGGTTTAGGCTACTGCAGGACATCAGGGTCTATTGTTCTTCAATTTTGAATGACTGTTGTAATTTCAGCTTTTAACTTTTTGATTTTTCTTTTTTCTTCATAGTAGGCACACCTGGTCTGGCGTTCTGTTAGCTGTGGCTTCATCCAGGGAAGACAGATCACCCGCTACTACCATCTAATGTAGAACTTCTGTGCTTTTTTTGTCTCTCTTGTTGTGTCTCTGCTCTGTCTTCTGTAACCCCCAGTCTGTCGAGGCAGATGACCGTTCATACTGAGCCCGGTTCTGCTGGAGGTTTTTCCTTCCCGTAAATGGGGAGTTTTTTTTCCTGCTGTCGCTTCATGCTTGCTCAGTAGGTAGGATTGCTGCAAAGCCATGGACAATGCAGACGACTCTCCCTGTGGCTCTACGCTTCTTCAAGAGAGAATGCTACTTGTCAAGACTTTGATGCAATGAACTGGTTCCCTTATATAGGAATTTTTGTGTATAATCTGACCCAATCTGTATAATCTGATTGATTTTGACGTTGTAAAGTGCCTTGAGATGACATATTTCATGAATTGTCGCTATATAAATAACATTGAATTGCATCATCTCTTCAGACCAAATAAACTATCACATTTTTTGAGACAGTTATCTCGTTTTAAAGATATAATCATCTAACAGTATTACTCTTAGCAAGTTAAAGCTCCATAATAATTTTAGACCAGGTTTTAGTTCCACTCTTTTATTATGCACATCTAGGCTACCTATAAATATAAAGTATGGTATGCCAAAAAACATTTTCAACAAAAGGCAATTTTAGTAATGGCCTTGCGATTTTATATCTAAGCATTAAAAATGATAATATTTCACCAATTTTCACAGCAAGATGGAAATAACAACTATCCAACATTTTAAGATTTTGTAAAAACTTTTTTCCTTTTTTACCTACCTTTTGAAATTAATACTTGTTTCTACTTCTCCAAAATTAAACTTCAAGAAAACTATTGTGCTGTCCTGGGGCCATATGCAGCTAGACAGCTAGGACAAAAGTTCCCCACAAAAGCTTCCTTTTCTTGCATTCTCTGAATAACCTTTGTTCCCAAATCTGGCTTTAAACATTCTTTTTGTAAAAAGACGAATATTTTTCCAAGGCAGAAGCGTGTAGAACAAATTCAACTTCAACATTAGCAGTTTCCCTAGCTTCATCGCTGAAAAGCAGCTTTTAACCGGAGCAAAATACGTCAAAGATCTTTTTTTAAGGTGAGAGCACTCACTATCTCACGTAATTCACATAGAGATCTAACAAAGTTGTGATGTCTCACTCTGATTAAATATGAACCCAAAACGTTTCTAACTGTTTTTGCCTTGGATTTCCTCTGACTAAGAATTATTATCTTATTTATGTAATGTATTCACGACATGAATTGCCTGTAAAAGCCATGGACAATAAAACATGACACTTCCTGTTGTCAGGGGGCGTGGCCTAAGTGATGTCATCATTTGACCATTGGATATTGTAGAAGACCCGATGATGATCAATCACAGAAAGTTTGGTGCCTCTGTGTGTTTCTGTGTAGGATATATAGCAGTTTTTCCTGTTGTCAGGGGGCGTGGCCTAAGTGATGTCATCATTTGTCCATTGGATATTGTAGAAGACCCGATGATGATCAATCACAGAAAGTTTGGTGCCTCTGTGTGTTTCTGTGTAGGAGATATAACAGTTTTTCCTGTTGTCAGGGGGCGTGGCCTAAGTGATGTCATCATTTGACTATTGGATATTGTAGAAGACCCGATGATGATCAATCACAGAAAGTTTGGTGCCTCTGTGTGTTTCTGTGTAGGAGATAAAACAGTTTTTCCTGTTGTCAGGGGGCGTGGCCTAAGTGATGTCATCATTTGACCATTGGATACTGTAGAAGACCCGATGATGATCAATCACAGAAAGTTTGGTGCCTCTGTGTGTTTCTGTGTAGGAGATATAGCAGTTTTTCCTGTTGTCAGGGGGCGTGGCCTAAGTGATGTCATCATTTGACTATTGGATATTGTAGAAGACCCGATGATGATCAATCACAGAAAGTTTGGTGCCTCTGTGTGTTTCTGTGTAGGAGATATAACAGTTTTTCCTATTGTCAGGGGGCGTGGCCTAAGTGATGTCATCATTTGACCATTGGATATTGTAGAAGACCCGATGATGATCAATCACAGAAAGTTTGGTGCCTCTGTGTGTTTCTGTGTAGGAGATAAAACAGTTTTATTTTTTGTGGCGAATAGGTGAACTTTGACCCCTGCTAACGCCCCTTCAAAATGCTCAAAAACTCACCGTTTTGATAACGTTTAATTGGCCATGCCTTATGATCAGACTGACCGAGTTTCAAGCCGCTCGCTCGAAATCCCTAGGAGGAGTTAGATCAAATACCAATGCTGTAAACGTCAAAAATGGTGTCAAAATCAGACATTCAGTCTAAAATGGCCGACTTCCTGTGATACTTGTACTATGACATTAATTGTAAATTCTGAGCGTCTTGGTGAGCTCTACAACTGTACCAAATCTCGTGTCTCTACGATGAAGTAAGTGAATAGCAAAGGGTCCTTTGAAAATTGCTAGGTGGCGCCGTTGAGGCATTAGATCACGCCCACCAAAGTTTGTTATGGATTCCTGTTGGGGGCTAGATAAGGATGCATCCAAGTGAGTTTTAAGCAGCTCGGCCCAAAAATGTGGAATTCAGAGCCAAACGTATGGCAGCGGCGTTTGAGGTGACTTCACCACGCCGCCACGCTCCCCTGCTCCATCGAATCCACTTGGGGCTGGAATCCACAACACAACAACATGTCTTCTGTCTCTGGACACAGTTTCATATTGATTAGTTCAGAGGGGTAACATAGCGACCGTTTACAGCAAAACATGACACTTCCTGTTGTCAGGGGGCGTGGCCTAAGCATAGTCATCATTTGACCATTGGATATTGTAGAAGACCCGATGATGATCAATCACAGAAAGTTTGGTGCCTCTGTGTGTTTCTGTGTAGGAGATATAACAGTTTTATGTTTTGTGGCGAGTAGGTGAACTTTGACCCCTGCTAACGCCCCTTCAACATGCTCAAAAACTCACCGTTTTGATAACTTTTAATTGGCCATGCCTTATGATCAGACTGACCGAGTTTCAAGCCGCTCGCTCGAAATCCCTAGGAGGAGTTCGATCAAGTACCAATGCTGTAAACGTCAAAATTGAGGTCAAAATCAGACCTTCAATCTAAAATGGCCGACTTCCTGTGATATTTTCACTATGACATTAATTGTAAATTCTGAGCGTCTTGGTGAGCTCTACCACTGTACCAAATTTCATGTCTCTACGATGAAGTAAGTGAATAGCAAAGGGTCTTTTGAAAATTGCTAGGTGGCGCCGTTGAGGCATTTTTGTTTTGATTTTTGTGACGACCTTAAAATACAAAATTTTTAAACAGTCTTCTTGCATCCGCCAAGTTTGGTGAGTTTTTGAGTATGATAAAGCCCCCAAAAAGGCCCCTCTTTGGGGTGGCAGATTAATAATAATTAAACAACACAGATACAATAGGCCTTCGCAGCGCTTCGCTGCTCGGGCCTAATTAAAAGATTAATAATATTGTACCATGTCACTCCACTGCTTTCTTTTTTTCTCCACCCGTCTTAAACCTCTGCAGAAGCAGGGTTTGACAGCTGATATGTAAATCCTGTAACCCTTTGACCCGACGGCTGTCGTCCCACGTGTTTACACAGACGTCCATACGCCCTGTATAAACATATGTAAAAAAGAGAAAAACTCCTCTGTCTATATGCGCAGCGTTTAACAACCCTCACAGATGTCATGCAGAGTTTAACGGTTTGGGTGAGTGCTTACTAATTTCTACGAGCACTCTGTGATTACATTAGGCTGGGCCTTTATGTGACTGTGGATTTGGATGAGGAATGGGTTTGGAGCAGGGACAAACTCTCAGGATTGTTTGAACTCCCCCCCCCCCACTAGATGGCTTACTTAACTCTTCCCTGTCAAAACAGTATCCATCTTCAAACCTCGTTCTTTGCTCGAACAGGAATCATGTTTCAACAGTTGGAAAGAGAGCCTGATAACTTTAGTGTGTTACAGTAATACATAACAGTTAGATATGCTGAAGCATGGTTTGCTGAATTTGTAGTTGTTCATAATGAGCTGCTTGTGGTATCTGGCAAAGTGTCAAACAGATATGTGGCAACACAGTTCTCTGCAGGACCATAAGGATGGTCTATCCAAACACTCCAACCACTTACTATATTTACATCGTTATTGATGAGAGTGCCACATTCCCTGGGTGTTTGGTTATTTATTAGTGTTTAAGTTCCTTGGATTGTCCATGTTTTCAGTTTCTAGTTTCTCTTCCTAGTTGTCCTCCAGCTGCATGTGTTTCTGTTGAATATCTCACACCTGTTTCTTGTCCAGTTTTAGTATTGCCCAGCATATTTAAGTACCTGGTTTCTGTTCAGTCTTCGCTGGATCCTTAGTTAATGGTCACCCTGTCAGGGATCAGAGACAGGAGGACTCAGTATTCAACCAGACAACCGAGGTACATAAAAAAGCAGGTTTTAAAGAGTAGATCTTGGTAATACAGGGGCAGGCAGGCTCTCTGGTCAGAATGATAGTCCAAAAAACGGTACACAAAACGGCAGTCCAAAACAGGCAAAAATACAGACAGGGATAAGGCAAGCTCAGATAATCCAGAGGCAGAATCAGGTCGGTCAATAACAGGCAGGCAGTCAGATAATGCAGGAAAAACAAGTTCAAGATTCAGACTGGCTCGGATGTCAAAAAGGCAATGGGGTCAAATCAACAGGCAAAGGGAAATGCTGGACTAAACTCACCAAAGGCTTAATAAGACAATGATCTGGCAGAGAACTGAGGTTTGAGGCAGGACTATATAGGAGAGTGAGGAGGTGAACCGGAGTGAAGCTAATTACCAGAAGGCAGGTGGAACTAATCAGAGGAAGTGAGCTGGCAGATTGCTGAGGGGAGACAGAACTGAGCTGATAACAAACTTAGACTGATCAAAACTTAAAGTAAAGAACAAACAGACCAAAACCCAAATGATGACACACCCTCTGTTAATTATAGTTATCCTTAGTTTTGTCCCTAGTGAAGCTTTTTGTAACCTCACCTGAAGTCCCATCATTAAAGTCACTTACCTACCTTTAGATGGCTCTGCAACGCCTTCGCTGCACCGCTGGTTCTCAACACCCGCAAATCATGACAGAGAGGATGGTCATGGACTTTATTTTTGACAGTGGCAATATTATTTTGTGAACTTTGCACCTCTAGATTTTATAAGACATTTCATTGTTTTTCTACGATAGAATAAATTTCATCTGTTGCATTAAGAAATACACTGTTTACTTGAATAGGCCTGCTTATAGCTTGACTGGCACTGACAAGTCAATCACAACCTCAAAAATCCAGATTTATTTTTTCCAACCACTGCACTCATCATTTTAAGTTGTACCAGGTGTGCCTATTGCACAGAGCTTCGTAAGCTTGAAAAGTATATAAAAATCAATTTTTACTGTATTTGTGCCCTGACACTGTCATGATGTTAGGCGTTGGAAAGGGACTGAACTGCAGACAAGAGATATGGACCCGCAAGTAGAGGTGAACAGTGGTTTATTGGTAACAACAGATAAAGGCAGGCAGGTGATACAGGTTGGAGATCCGAACAAGAGTAGCATAACAGAGGACCTAACAATGAGTGTGACTAAGTTGACTAAATATATAGGGGAGAGACAGAGGGGGAGATAGGTGCAAAGCAGAGGAGAAATATGTAGAGGTAGTTAAACAGAGGGAGAGAGAGCAACGATAGGGCAGAGACAGGAGGGGGCCAGACCCTAACAGGAATACATGCAGATATCTATAGAAATTAGGGCTGTCAGTTTTAACGCGTTATTAACGCGTTAACTTTGTTACACCATAACGGCGACAATTTTTTTGTTGCACGTTAATCGTGCGTCAAAACACACACACCTTTCCCTAATGTTTTATTTCCCCGCAGCGCTCTCCAGACTGTGTTTTTTTTTTTTACCTTCTGCACTTTCCATAGTTCTAAGAATGACAGACCTGTGCTCACTGTTGCCAAATCCACTTATTTTATGCGACTTCTTTTTTCTAAAGTCGCTTGTAAATTTCATGAGTCGCGGGTTGCAGTTTTTTGGGCTTGTTTCTGAAAGTGAAGTCGCTTATTTGCGCTCTAAAATAAGTGACGATAAACAGGAGTTATTAAGCGACCTGCTTGTGCTACAGACACTTCGAGTATAACCAGCTGAAATATCCCTCCGCCTCATTATGCACTGGAGCGCATCCTCCTCTAAGCTGACATGGGAGCCGACGGTAGTAAAGGCAACTATGCCTGTATTTTCTGCAGTTTACGGTTGCAATAACCGATGATAACTGCTGAAAGTAGATTACGCAGTGCTGATCACTATTTCGAGCAGAGATTGGTTCTGAAGATGAGTTTTTACAAGCTGATAACATTGCAGTAACCCAACCCATAAACCATACATTAATGCCTATTAAATTGTTGTCTATATTTGACAAACTAATGCTGAATCACATTGCCAAATGAAGTACCTGAAGTTACAGTGGCAGAACATGCAAGCTGTGCTAAACATTTCTATTTAAAGGGTATTAAGCTCCTGGCCCAGTTGCAAGCAATGTTTAAGACTCTGGAATGACCTGGAAATTTTAAACCTTTTTCCAGGCTTTAAAAAAACTGTGTATGAATGTGGATATAAACAGAATGCAAAAACATACAAATAAATTATTGTTGTTGGTGTGAAAGCTCAGGATTGGATGTGTATAAGAGTGAAAAAATTAACAATAAAACTTGTGACTTTCCTAAAATGTAAAATTAGTATTACCTTATATGTAAATGCTTAATACCATGTTTATCTTTGTTTAAGAGGCGAAAGGTATTTATTCACACATTTGTTTACACGTTGGGTAAACATCAGGGCGTTATGATTAGCAATTAAGCTATTAGAGGCCAGAGTTTATCGTTTTAAGGCACCGCACCAGGATGTTTTCATTCCAATTCTGAAAAGTGCTTGAAAAATAAAAAATAAAACAATTTTTTGTACAAGCATGTTTTTACTAGTGTCATTTATTGCAACCAGGATTAAGCCCAGAGAATGCTGTGTAGCATGTCAGAGTGACAAAACTTTATATGTTATTTGACCTATTTGCAATTAAAGCTGAAACATATGAAAGTTCATTTGTTACAGTTTAAAAATCTTTGGAATATTTTCCTTTATTTCAAGGTTATTAGTGACCTTGTAAGCTTAGTGGGTACAAGTTAAAAGTGTTTAAAGACTCATGTTGACTTCATACCTCAGAAAACAAAACCATTACTTAGCTTTATGTGATATTACATGCAAACACCTTAGTTTTACAGCAGCTCCAACTCCATGTTTTCTAAAAAGAAAGGATATAAAAGAAGATATAAGAGTAGACAAAGAGAGGGAAACAAACAGTAAATAAAGAGGGCTCAATGGGGAAATATTCACCCGACTTTTTTTTTCTTTTTTTCAAAACCTTACCTTTCCAATATTTAGAAACAAGGACTTTAATAGCGTTTGATAACATAGACACAAACTGATTACTGGTTTCGACATCAAAGGTTTAAAAATGTCCATTTCAAAAATATTTTCTATCATATTGCAGAGTTTCTCAAGATCAGCATGATTTTAAAACAGACCTAACCTCAGCTGAAAGACAAAGGTGGTAAAAGCTAAATTTTAATCAACTTGTTTGTTGAACTGAAAACTCACCCCGAGATTTCTTACAGTGCCATATGGACGTTAGTGGAAGCATTCTCACCAAACAAAATGTATTCGGTCTTTTGCTCATCTAAAAGCAAGAAATTTGTTTTAGTGCGGAGATAACGCTGAAGAAGAGAGAAGGTGACCGTTATCTGGTTTTAAAGAGCGGTAAATCTGGAGATCATCTGCATAACAATGGAAAGACACGTGGAGTTATAATCAGCATTTTAGAGCTGGAAGTGTCATGGTTTTTAGGGCGAGACCATTTGGGGAAAAACAAAGCTGAAGCCAATCAAATATGTGAACATTTACAAAGTAATGACCTTTTTGAAAAGTTTCAGTCAGGCTTCAGAGTTGATCATAGCACGGAAACAGCTCTGGTGAAGGTCACTAATGATATTCTCATGGCCTCAGACAATGGACATTTGTCAGTAGTTGTCCTGTTAGATCTCAGTGCTGCATTTGATACAGTTTATCACAATATTCTCTTAGAAAGACTTAAACATACTGTAGAGATTAAGGGAAAGCGTTAGGCTGGTTTAAATCTTTTCTGTCTGACATATTTCAGTTTGTTCGAGTTAATAAGTTAATAATAAATCTATGGTCACTTGTGGAGTACTACAGGATTCAGTCCTTGGGCCAGTTCTCTCTACTATATATATGCTTCCAATTGGTAACATTATCGGACAGCATGGGATTAATTTCCACTGTTATGCCGATGACAGCTATATGTATCCATAAATCCTGACAAATCCAATCAATTACTTCAACTATAGGTATGCATGGATGACATCAAAACCTGAATGACTTTAAATTTTCTGCTTTTAAATTCTGACAAAACAAAAATTGTCATTTTTGGACCAGAGTCCTTAAAAACTAAACTTCTTAATCAATCACCTAATCTGGACAGCATTAAATTAAATACAGTAAAAAAATCTTGGTGTTATGTTTGCCCAAGACATGTAATTTAAATCCCATATTAAACAGGTTTCCAGAGTTTCCCCTTTTCACCTCCGGAATATCGCCAAAATTAGAAACACTCTGTCCAGGGATGATGCTGAAAAACTAGTCCATGCATTTGTTACTTCAAGGCTGGACTATTGTAATTCTTTACTATCAGGAAATCCACAAAATGTACTTCAAAGTCTTCAGCTGATCCAAAATGCTGCAGCAAGAGTTCTGATGAAAATTTACAAGAGATCTCATCCATCCATCCATTTTCCGACAAGCTTATCCCTGTTGGGGTCGCGAGGGGTGCTGGTGCCTATCTCCAGTCAATGGGCGAGAGGCGGTGTACAATAGAGATCATATTTCTATAATTTAACTTCCCTTCATTGGCTTCCTATTAAATCAAGAATAGAATTTAAAATTCTCCTTCTCACGTATAAAGCCCTTAATAATCAAACTCCATCATATATCAGAGATCTGAATGAGAGTAAGGTTTCTAGTTATCAGGCTCCTCTCCTGTGGAACCAACTCCCAGTTTTAGTCCGTGAGGCAGACACCCTGTCTACTTTTAAGACTAGGCTTAAAACTTTCCTTTTTGACAAAGCTTATGGTTAGAGTAGCTTAGGTTATCCTGAGCTATCTCTATAGTTATGCTGCTATGGGCTTAGGCTGCTAGAGGACATCTTGATCTGTTTTTCTTACTCTGCTGAGTTCTCCTACTGTTCTCAAATTTGCATTGTTTGTTATTTCTTTTTTTTTTTTTCTTTTTTTTTTTTTTTTTTTTTTTTTTTCCCCAGTGTCCTGTCTAGCACTATGGCAATAGGAATTGATATCTCAATGCCAGATGGAGCTCGACAGATTTTGCTTTTACAAGTGGAACAAACAGCTTTCGCCATAGTGCTCCACTTGATTTATGCTAGTAAATAGCTTTATTATGATTCCTGCAAGGAGAATTTCAAATTATATGGACATGACAATGGGAGAGTAAAGGAAGAACAAAAAGTGAAAGAAAAGAAAAAAAAAAGAGTAGAGGTGAAAGAAAGAGGAGATAAAAGGAAGAGAATGATAAAATGTCCTCTGTCTGCTCCATCACCTGGAAAGAGACACAAAAAGAACAGCACAACCAACAGACATAAAGCAACAGATACACTCTAATAACACCTAGATGCCATTGCTAAATCATATATATTATTATGTAAGCTGACATGTGTAATGTGATATTTGAAAAAAGAAAGTGACACAACATAAATAAATAAATAAATAAATTATAAGATTACTGTATATAAGTGAACACTTAATACCTGGGACCCAGCACCAGTGGGAGATGTGAAAGTGCACTAGTTTAGGTGAAGATTATCCAGAATTAGCTTGATAGTGATTGTGGAGAACCAAAGACCCACCTTCCCCGAGCACAGAGGCAGGCGTCAGGGGACCCGTAACCCCGGACTCCCAAAGGGGTCCCTAAAGCAGGTCGCCCAGGAGGGGCCGACACAGGATATCTGCAACCCCCCCCCCAAGGAAGGAGCAGAGACGACCCCGAGGAAATCCCCCAGCCACCGCAATGTCGACGCCCTCAAGAGCCGCGGAGACGAGCCCGTTGTTTGTTATTTCAACTTTTATCTTTTTGTCTCTATGCCTTTTTTCTCTTCATAGAAGGTACACCTGGTCTAGCGTTCTGTTAGCTGTGACACCATCCAGGGGGACAGATCATCTGCAATCACCATAGAACATAGAAAGGATTCCTGGATTAACGTGTGCTTCTGTGATTTTTGTTGTCACCACTGTCGCTTCATACATGCTCAGTATGAGCGATTGCTGCAAAGCCATCAACAATGCAGACGACTCTCCCTGTGGCTCTACGCTCTTTCAGGAGGAGTGAATGCTGCTTGTCAAACACTTAATGCAATCTGCTGGGTTTCCTTAGTTTTTGCCCAATTTGTCTGTATGATTTGATTAAATTTGACTTTATAAAGTGCCTTGAGATGACATGTGTTGTGAATTGGTGCTATATAAATAAAATTGAATTGAATTAAATTTAAAGCTGAAACTGGATCCTGCAAGAGGACAATGACCCAAGATGTACCATGTAATCCACAAAGTACTGGCTGAGAATTAGTAAATGAAAACTCCTGGACTACTGAGTCAAAGCCTGATTTTAATTTAATTCAGAAACTTGAAACTGTTTCTGAATGAAACGGGGTATAAATGCAGGCGACTCCTCAAACATCTCACAGCTGAAAGTGAGTAGTGGGAAAACCCTTTCCACAGAGTAAAGTCCGAGACTGGTAGATGGCGACAAGAATGGGATAAATCAAATTATTTTGGCAAAATATGGCAATGCTAGCTATCAGGGTCTGGGCTGCCCTAGCTTGTCCTCATTTAGAAAAGTCCCTTTTGTGGATATCTTTCATTTATTGAGTAAAACTATGTAAATTATAGATATTTTCCTGTAATTAAATGACTTTAATTCCCAGAGATTAAAACAAATTAGATTTGACATTGAAATGTGAACACATATTTTAAAAGAACTAAAACGCATGGAAGAAAAAGAGTCTTATTGGAATGAGATTTTTTTCTTATTTTCAGGCAAATTTTTGCAAGTGAAATTTTTGCTGGTGAATTTAAAATAGAAAAAAATCAAGCACATAATTGCACTGGATTGACAGTCAGTGTTACAAATTTAATGTCTTATCTTACGATGAGACTGTATTTCTGCCATGAGATTGTCCCCAACTATCTTGGTCAGTTTAAGTTAAATGCTATATCACCTCATTTATAGCATCTTGAGTTAATTGTGCCTCAAAGTTGCATCAAGTTAAGCACGAAAAAGCTTTCTGTCTGAATTAGGATTTTCTGAGAAGTTTTACGTTTTGTGAGCATCTCAGTATAACCGAGTGTGTTATCAGTGGGTAGAGGTTGCATAAAGCTTTCAGAAAGAGCAGAGCAGGATATGTAAAGTATCTGTCCATATTCCTGATTTCATACTGTACATTCCTGCACATCTCAACCTCTCATCCTTCTCCCATTTCCTCTTTGGGAATTCTGCCAAAACAGAAGGAGACTGAGCAGGAAAAAAAAAAACAACACACAGATCTTATTGACTGTTATTTCTGTGTGGCTGGCTCCAGACAAATTAGATTGAATGGTCCGGAAAACAAGTTACATCAATCCAATTAGGTTGCGATCAGTGGCTGCTGTTGGGTTGCCACAGTGCAGGGCCCATTTGTGCTGTAGCGTGGACAGATATGCACATAGAAGAGACAGAGAGACGGGCTCTGGTGTTAATGCCTGGTCTAACTCAATGGACAGCCTGTCTCTGATTGACCACCGCGTTACAACTGCACGGACACTACCACTGCGTGTGGTAAAGTTATCCTTCAGAGATCAGAACTAATCCTTTTTGCAGCTCGGCCTCACATCAGTATATCCAAACCATTTGAAGGCCACATTAAACGAATCTCTGCAAAGTTTGCCGGAGCTTCCACCCTGAAAGCATGTCTCACATTCTGGGCTTAATTCCCGACTGTACCCTGTTCTTTCTGCCCTAAAGTCTCTCTCAGGCAGTGAGATGGGAAGAATAGAGTAATTACAGGAAGCAAGGCTTGACCGCTAAACATTTTCCTAACCAGAGGACCTTGGAGAGGGATTCTCCATCTGGAAGGAGGTAAGAAAAAGGGAGGGGACTGAGAGATCCAGGCAGTCTGAAAGGGAGTCTGCCACTAATTTTCTCTATCTGGATTAAAGATCAACTACCCATCCAACAGTTTGTCCTATTACAGATTTATTAACTGTGGCCTTGTGTGTGTTCACAGTTGCAGTGTGACTCTATGCATATGGATATCTCTAAATAAAAAGGTGGCAGGGAGATGGAGGTGTTGGGTTACCAAGGTCACTTTTTGTGTTGTAAAAATCCGAAGGAATCGTTACATCTAAAGATCCCTGCCGCAGATGATGGAACCGCAGGAAGAAACGCAGAGCGAGACCCGATCTGCAGGAGCTGCCGATTCATAAAAGAGCCAATGGCAGAGATAAATGAGGGGCAACAGAGAGAGGCGTGCAGCGGTTTCATTAAACAGTAAGATTATCCCCCGTAGCAGCTAATGAGAGACTTGGCTGAAGCTGACAAGGAGCTCTGCAAAACAGCAAATGTTATTCAGGAAAGAAACAAACTGTTTTAGCTTACAACTTGATAATGACTTTAAACAAAGCATTTCTGCAAATCACTTACGGAAGTATCAACTATGTTAATGTACTTTGAATTTAGCAGCACAAAAGCTAAAACAGGTTTTGTGGTTCTTGAAGAACATATTGACCCAATGATAATTTCAATCAGCTTCAAAAAAACAAAACACTATTTTTGTTCCTAACTGGAGATGCAAATAAGTGTTTTTCAGTGTAGTGTATTTTACAAAATATAACGGAGCAGAATATGTGCCTCCACTTATTCCTATCTACAAACTAGGTGGTGGTAGCTCTGCAGCACAGCTAGTCTTAACAGGAACTTAGAAAAGAAGACAGAACAATCGGTAGATGCACAAGAGTTGTTGTATCAATTATTAAAGGAAAACGTCTAGAAGACGGTAAATTGTCAGAACTGTTCCATAAACCATTCAGATGGAAGAACTGGAGCTGTGCAAGTCTTCATGAAAACATCATTAAATCTGCCTGATATTTATCTCCATTTTAATCCATGTAGGGCAGGCATCATCAACCTTTTAGAAGTTGAGAGCTACTTCATTGGTACTGTGTCCTACGAAGGGCTACCGGTACTGACCTTGGAACTACAAGAGTCAGAGCTCACCCTAACTTTATGTAATATAAACATGTTTTTTATTGGATTTCTCATTTTAAACCTATGTAAGTACAAGTATGATTAAAAAGGAGGGGCAACTAAATAAAGTAACATATTAGATGCAGCTCACTGAAGGGTTGTGCTATTTTTTAACAGGCTTGAGGGCACCACAAAAGGTCCTCGAGGGCTACCTGGTGCCCGCGGGCACTGTGTTAGTGACCCCTGATGTAGGGTCTCAGGGCAGTTGGTGCCTAAATCCAACAGTCATCGGGGGAGATGAAACTGGAGAACCCATACTTGCAGGGGGAGATCATGCAAACATGCAGAATGAGCCCAGTCTAGGATCTGAACCTAGGACCTTCTCGCTGCGAGTCAACAATGCTCAACCACTGCTTCATGGTGCAACTCAGAATTTTATGCACCCTTTACAAAAAAAAAAAAAAAATTAACAACAAAAATAAAACTAGTTTCTATTCCAAGGCATTCTTATTATAGTCAAATAGAACTACAAACAAATTAGTATTTACTGACAAAGATACAAACTTAGCTCAGGATGCTATTAGTTTGGAAAAGTTACAGTTTCTGTTGTATTCAAGGTTGTTAAGATGATATGGCTAAAAGGTTTGGTGAGAGGGTGAGGCATGGGTAATATGATTCTATATTACAGTGATAGTCAAACGGACATACACACTCTACCAGGTTCTACAATTATTTAGACCAAACCTCAAGGGTATAAAGTCACACGCCACAGATTAAAGCATATCATCATTTATCCCCAGAACGCTTCCCAGGCGCCGCACAGTGGCAGCCCACTGCTCCCCTAGGGGATGGGTTAAAAGCAGAGAACAAATTTCATTGTAATGTATGTTTCAATGACAATAAAGATGATATTACTATTATTACTCATATCATTCTTGTGTTTGGTTATGTTTGTGCTCTTCCTGTTACTCCAAACAGGTTTTAATACCATTACGTTTGCAGCTCACCAATTTAATTCAGTGGTTTGCATTGCTATTGCCTCTGCTACAAAGATGGCCGATACGTTGGCATGCAAAGAGTGGAGATGGAAAATGTGGTGTTAACTATTTATATGCAACTGTCAAAGAAAAAAAAAATCTATTATAAACAATAACGATAATTTTTCTGCCTACTTGGGAGGACATTTTTGAAAATCACAGAACAGAAACAATCCAGTGAATTTCTTTCAACATACGTATTGGAACCAATTTGCATGTGACAGAAGATATTTAATATTGTTGAAAAATATTTAATAAATTATTGTAAACAATAAATTTGGAACAACCATTCCACAAATGCCCCTAGTTGTCATGTTTGGGCTCCCGTCTCTAACCATCCATTATTAATCTCACACTCAGAGGTTGTGCTCTCTGACCTCGGCTGTGGTGTCCTGCAGGGTCCTAGGTGTCTCTGTCAGCGTGGCTTAGCGAGGGGCAGGAAGTGCTGGACTATTTCGTCTCTGCTCCCCAGGAACCCCAAGGACCCCGAGGTGGCATTTCCCCCTCCGGTTAGAGCTAAAAATGCTGAGACTGCCCTGAGAGCCGTGGCCCCTGGGTGATCGTGATGGAGGCAGGAAGGAAGCTGCTATTCCTCCTCTTCTTTCTCCTCGTTTGTCATTTGTCGTCTTTCTCTCCCTCATTCCTTTCCTCCGCCTGATTCCTATGCAGCGTTTCCTGTGATGGAAAAAGCTTTCCGGGCACGGAAAACAGCATAAACCTACTTCACCTCTCACAGGACACAAGCACCCGTTGACATGGAAAGTAGTTTGAATGTAACGGTTCAACAAATAAAATGTAAACAAGACCATAAAAGCTGGTTGGAGTGGCTGGCTATGAGGGGGGGGGGGGGGGGGGGGGGTTAATCCCTGGATCCAACTTCACCTAATGTGCCTTTAATGTCTGGTCACACTTACATAAATATGTCATTAGCAAATTAATTTCCCCATTCAGAAAAAAAAAAGAAAAAATTGGCTTGCATTAGTAGTGCTGGGCTACTCATGTGCGATGCAAAGTAAATACTGAGTTTGTGGCCCTGAATTAAAAGATTTCCTTTTTCAAACAGGACGAAGGAAAAAACATTAACCCCAAAAAAGCCTCAGTTTGAAAGCAATAAAGAAAACATTAACTAAGCGAGTATACATACTTTGTAGAAGCATGGCCCTCTTCCTCATTTAGGGTTTTTTGCATTAAAACCAATAGGCTCTGTTTTGGTCTCTTCGGATCAAGCAGCATCTTCTTCCTAGTTTGCTGTGTCCCCCACATGCATTTGAACCTGTAATGACATTCTCATTCCAAAATGGCCAGATTTGTGAAATGCATGACTAGCAGTTGTCCTTGCAAGAGAATTTACCTGAGTGGTGAGTCTCTGCAGCTCCCTTTGAGTCGGGCTTCTGGGCTTCCTCACTGATTAATGCTTCGTCGTGTTGTTTTTTTGTCACTAAAATCCACCCATACCTTAAATTACACACAGGTCAAATTTCCTAATTAGATGACTTCTGAAGGCAACCAGCTGCACTGTATTTTGCTTGGGCCTATCAGACAGAAGGGCACAGATTTAAATCTAGGGTCGGCCATTTTTCCGGAAGTTTCCCCGTCCCTTTTTGAAGAACTGCGCATGCGCAAGACCGCCTTACCTGCCCTTCCACTCTTCAGGGGGATCGCGTGTTCATAAACATGAACGCGGTTCGCTTCTTGTGACTCTCAGCCATGTTCAAATACAGTGAGAGCAGCGGAGCTTTTTCCACACATATTTCACATTGTGTTTTTTTTTTTTATGCCAAACCAACATGAAGTATTTGTTGCTGAAAGCTATTTATTACCCTCACCTGAATAAAAGCCACAGTTGTAGGAAAAGTCCCAGCTGAGTTTTGCCTTATCCAGGTTTTTACATCTGTGATGGTAAACAACTTCCCAAACAACTGGTTTGCATAGCGAGTGTTTTCCAGCAGTAAAATGTGGACATTGATTTACCTCCTTTACCCTCTTCCACGTGTGTAGTGGCTGTACTACCCTGGCTCCCTCAGTCTTGGTTATGACTCTTTCAGCTGATTTCAGCTTTTCAGGTATTGCTCTGACAATAGATATGGACCACTTTGGGCAAGTAGCTATGCTCGTACCCATTTCCTGACTCATAAAGATCAATGCACATCTTGAATGGCAAGTGCTCTTGTCTTTCCCATTTTGAAGTGCAGTTAAGAGAAATTACACTGTGTCGCATCATATTTATACCCCATGAGACAAGAAGCTCCTGAACATGGATCAACCTAAAAATCAAAGTGTAAATTGATGACATGGTTGAGTCACATTTGATTTATATTACTTTTTTATAATGTATGAGTTTTAACATCTCATTACAAGGGGATGCCATTAAAGGAGAACACAGTATCTGATATCTATGTGTAGAAATGCACATAGATATTTCTAATAAAGCATACTTTAAATATCCATGATGGAGGAATATGCATTATCCTGCTTACCCTGTTTTTAGCTTTTAATAAGACAAGACGTCATGCCAAAATTCCTACTCTAATGACTTTTCATGACGAAAGGTTTCTTGTCCGGTTTGGTATGTCCTAGCCTTTTTCCCTAGTATCACACCGCACCACAGTGAATCACATGGATGATTGCAGGCTCTCTGCTCTGATCCCTGAACATGCAGCTGACCAACTGTCCCGTCCCATCAACCCTCACACATTCATGGAGCCACATCCCCAAAAACGCAGCATCCGTCTAGGAACAGAGGCTGTTCTTTCTCCTCCGGGACAGGCTGGTGCCAGGCAGAACGCTGTGGGTAAACCTCTCACCCCCCCCCCCCCACCCCGACAAACAAACCACAAACAAACCCGCTGGGGCCCGAGGCACCAACACGACCGCCGGCCCCAGCCCCTCAGTCTGACTGAGTCAGCTGGCTGGCTGTGTGAGGGCTGTTGTTCAGGGTGCCATTAAACTTAAGAAACCTGTCCGTACACGTTTAATCATTGCAATGTCACAAGCTAAACACATTTTGTGCTGACGGAGAAAATAATTGTTTCCAGAATTATTATAATTATTTCAAGAGGATGTTTTTTGTGTTTGTACTTGTGTACTGAGGACACAAGCTTCTGTGATCTTACTGACATATTGATAGTCCATTGAACCGTCATGTCAACCAAAGAGGTAAAAAACAAAAACAGAAAAATAAAACATGACCAACATGCATTCTATTACTAGCTATTATTACTGTAATATTTAACCTATCTTAGATTTCCAGAGTTGAAAATTCTAATGTGATTTTTTCCCCCCCGTGAAAACTGAACGCATAACAGCAAGGTTAGAAGTCGGAGATTCCTGGAAACTGAACTGTTTTTACAAAGCCAGCATCTGGAAGTTTTTGTAATTACATATTGATTGATGGCTCATTGAAGCAAATTTCAAGGGACAGAAAGTCTATTTTTGCTGTTAAAAAACTGCCATAAACAGGTTCCTCATTTCTGATTCACAACATATATCTCATATTTGACATATCACAGATTTACTAAGGTGTTTTAGATGTTTGGCAAAGTATGACATGTATTACTCTGAATAATATATGTAATACCAAATGCTCTACCTGAGCAAGCAAAAGCCTGGTGCCTGTAGAGCTAGAGGACACATTTAGGGTGATGTATTTATTTGTTTTGAGAAAATGACATAATAAATGCTTGGATAATAGAATATGTGGTGTCTGATTATGTGTAAATTTGTTTCTTCCTTTATACTCCACATTACTCCAGACCTTTTTTGAATTGAGAAAGCTTCCGGGATAGGAAGCGAAACATCTTCAAACTTCGGAAAAAAAGTCCGGTTGTTTTGTTTTTTACTTTTTTGGAGAATCTTTACCAGCATAAACCAGGAATACTGCACATCTCACATCAACCTACACCACAAAATCCAATATGGCTGCCAAACTCATACAGCATGGTTGCAGCTACACTAATACATTGTACTTCTGATGGTTGGTACCTCATTTATTTAGTCTTGTACATGCAGTAGTACTAGTGTACCTCTGTTGGTGTTGCTTAGAGTTTAACAGTGCAAAATGCTGAGAAATGCATTGGGTTGCATTGCTAACAACATTGAGCCCAGTCAGTGAGCACAAATAATCATAAATCCTGTTTTTTTGTCTTTCGGTAAGCAACCAGAACAGTGTCAAGTTCAGTGTGGCAACATTCCCGAAGTTCTGACTTCCTAGCTTAACGCAACAGAGTAAACACAAATGCAGCTAATTGGAATGCTACACTTTCTCAGACACATTTGTTAGTGAAGCGGATAAGTGAAACAATCATTGAAATGGTGATACGAGCATGAAATTTAGTTCACGTGTTCGTCAAAGCACAGTTTCACAACACATACCGCTGGCCACGCAAATATTCTATATGGTGACCATGTGCCAAGATGGCTGACACAATTCCTATTGTTATGGGTCAGATAATTGGAAGAAAAAATACATAATTACAGTCCTATCCAGTTTCTTTTACTAGCAGGGTAAGTGAAGGTCATTTTGTCCAAAGCAGTTGCATATTACTTTTTAAAGGAGAAATAAGCAAAATTTCTATATTTTTTCTAGCTTTGATTACACAGTCACACAGAGATAAATCAAGAATTACTGAAAGGACTATCAGCGCCTGCACGTAACTTTATATCGTTGACTCTGACAGTTAAAATAGCATGCTAATGAACAAAGCAAAATGCTAAGGATCCTGCCGTTTCCTAAATCAAACCAAAACTCTCATCTTGTGTTAACCACACTTATTACCTAGTTCCTTCACTGACTATGAAATGAGGATAATTGGTATTTTCGGCACTATAGACTAACTTAAATACAGAGGAAACAGTCTCAGGCCTCAGCTTGTTCTTCTGCCAAAGCCTCAGTATGGCTGAAAGAAAACCCCCCTCCCTTATAAGCTTGTTTACACAGACATTGCTAACTCTGATGTTGCAGCACAATGTAGTTTTCTTATTTCAGGACGGCTTGCTAATAGACTTCTTGTCCCTTCCAGGCAAAAGTTTACTACCTCCTAGAGAAATATAATACACAAGGATTCATGACTATAAACTATTTACATCACTAAAAACTGAAACAAAGACATTTTCCTTATTCTACATTGAATATAGCATCAGTAGAAAAACATACTAAACCTACCACATTTGTATTTCCCACTTAAATGCAGGATTTTAGTAAACATCTCATAGTTGGGAAGTTGCCATTACAAAAGTAAAATCTCAGAATATGAATTTTTGGTTTCAAACTTTATTGACAACTCAGATTCCAAATTGTAAATAATTCTGACTTTATTGCTAGTGACAAAGATTCCTTTTTGCAGGACGGTTGGTTGTTGTTTTTATTGTAATATAGTTTTTCATGAACTCTGGATTGTCTTTTCAGTGTGATCTCTGTCTCAGCATGTCGCTGGCAAATGAACGTTGCAAATGGTAATTAGCTTCAAAGCGGCTAGAGGATAATTAATAGAAATTACCCAGCACATAAAAACACGCTCAGTGAGACAATTACAGTTAGAGAATCCGGGGCTGGTACTTCCTGAGCTAAAGGTTCTCACAGCTCTTACTTACGTAAATGAATGGTTCAAAATCATTGTGTTGTTGGCAGTTATGCAGCAGAACAGGTAGGCATGAGCTCTATTCACTGAACACAGGTACGTGTGCAGCCAGAGGCAAGTGCCACACCCATCCTCTCAGGTCATAAATGGTGGCTGGGGGGAGCGGCAGGCAGGAGGAGCTCTAGAAAGTAACAATTGGCTAATTAAAGCAGCGTAATGATGTCCTGGGAGTGCAAAACAAGCATGATTCATGCAGAAATTACACCATGCTCTAACTTATTCTGGGGGAAAAAGTTTGAGTTTTAGTAAGTTTGGATATTAAATAAATATGTGCATTTCTGCTTGACAAATTTTACATCAGGTGGAGCATAATGAACCAAATCATCATAAGCAGTGTTTCCCTTAGAAATTCTGTCTTGGGGGAGGGTCTTCCACTTAGCTTTCTATTAATATCACAGAATACAGCTTTATACGAGCAGCCATCTTCTGTTTCTTCTTAACCTTTCTCTTATTCAACCATCTTTCTGTCTCTAGCATGTATCTTTATACATGGTTATATTTTGAAGGCTACCTGTCATTCTTACTTCCTACTTCTTAATTGAATGAAAATCTAGATCTGCCAGAGTTTATAAAATTTTTGAGCGTAAGTTTATTCAATTTTAATTTTATTAGATTTGGGATCTGCTTATGATCCATTCATGGGGTAAGCAGATGGTATTTTTGTAGGACATCTGAAAATTACCATAGGGCAATTTACTTGTTGAAAATATGCTGCACTGAGCGTTAATGCTTATAATGATTGAGTTTAAACACATGATCATCATCCCCATGTTTGTATCAGGCAAACATTCTCAGTATATTGAGGTAATCAAGGCACCCCGTGAAATAAAGAAATGCATTTGACAAATGACGCATATATCCCGTTATATTCCACACTCCCAACACAAACAATACTAATTCTGTCGGGGATAATTCCTGGTCATTGAAGCATTTCTCTTTAACCCCTTAAGCCCGCCCATACCTGTACCAGTATGGGCCACTAGGGGCGGGGCTATGCCCCGTTTTTGTCCAGCTTTAAAGTTAGGTCAAAAACGGTCACTATTTTCTAAATATTTCTAAAAAAGAGGCTTTAAAGTTCCTAAAAGTCAAAAAAAAAAAAAATTCATACATATTTTTTGGTTACACTAACATTTAATACTGCAGCAGCAGGGGGAGGGTGGGGGAAAGCTAAACTCTCTGTTCCCAGGCAGATATACTATTACCTACAGCACTCCAAAAATAGCAAAATAACACAAAACGGCCGTGTTATTCATGACTGTAACTAATTGCAGTCGACATGTATGACGCTCCCTCATAATTTCTTCCAAAGCATCCTGAACTGTACATTCCCTCTTCTGTGCCATCACGACTGCAGGGGTTCTCTGAAAAATCCACAAAGCCGAAGAAATAAGCAAATACAACAAGCCGGCTGCTGTCTGCTGCCTGCATAATGCAGCATGAGTGCAAAGCAGCTGTGGCTGTGAGTTGTACCGTCTCAGGTACACACGGCAATTACGTCACCGAGAGACATCGGACAAAGATGTGCTATACCTTGTTGGAAAGACCAGAGTCTCTAGTTTACATCAATACCAGCCATGGGTGAATGGGGCAGAGCATGTCTGTGCAGTGAAGCATTGTTCTGGCAGATTTGCCTTCTGTATCATCTGATGGAGTCTGTAACTTACTTCTAAGAAATAGGTACTAAAAATGTCACATATACTGACTTCTCGGTTAAATCATAAAAGTACAAGATCTTCAAACTAAAATTGATTAGCTGCATGGTTCCTAATGTTTCTCTCAGGACACCGGTGTCAACACACTGGAACCATCAGAGTTGTTTTCTCAAAACAAGGATATATCTATTTCCAGTAGCCCCGATAAACCCAATTCAAGCCCAACAATAGAGTAGGGGATTTTTTATTACAAGTGTGGCAACAGCAGGGGTGAGTCACTGAGAGTCAGCACCTTCGTGTAGTTTCTCGGGAATCATGCTCAATCCCGATTTGAACCGCTACTCAACAGTGGGATCTGGATGAAATGTTTTCCTGTCTAATGTTCTACCAGCAGTGACATGGCCAAACCAGTAAGGACACAATAGGGCCAGCACAAACAGAAACCTGATATCCCTTTGAGCAGTTCACGGTCCTTTCAGCGTGATGAGAGAAGGAGGGAGAATATTAGAGCGAGAGAGAGAGATAGAGGGTCGCTTATGTTATGAAGAGGATAAAATAGGCAGACATACTGTGGATCAACGTCATATTTCACTGCATAAATGTTTCCCATTTTCGGCCACTTAAGGAGGAGCCCTTGGAGGAGAGGAATGTTGTCCTATCTTATCAAACGCTTGCTAATTGCTCAGCCGTCAGTTTTATGATGACACAAAGGGAAACGGAGACATATGGGACACGGCCCTGCTGGATTATTGATAATTAGGCAATATTTACGATGCTCCTTGGCAGTAATGGGTCAGCTATATTTACCTAGATAAGGTTTTACTGCTTTTATGGCAGGGAACTAAAGCAATTACCAGTGCACGGTCAAATAACTTGTTGGTCTTGCTGTTATGTGGATAATGTGTCTCTAACTAATTTAACTGACCTCTTTTCGTGAAAGTTAGACTTTACGTCCATTCAGTTTGGATCAATAGGACTCTGCAGTAATGCTAAACCTTATATCCTTTTGAAAATGAAGTCTTAGCTTGAAATTGGGGCTTCATAGACAAGCTGTCTTCACTGATAGCCATTAGCAGAAGTGTTCCTGGAAGTCTTTAGCACTGCTGAAGAGCCTCCAGATCACATCTATTCGCTTGTTTTTTCCACTTGTCTCTGCGCAACAAAGTACTTTTTTTTTTTACCTGGGTGTGGTGTATTATCTGTAATTATGCAATATTTACTCTGGTATTAACTTTAGACTTTTTATTCTTGCTGTTTCTTTTATACCAACTTTGGAGTAGACTAGCTTGTTCTTTTATCTTAGTTTTTGATTACTAACTATTGTGTGTAACTCTGTCTGTGTCTGTGCCACTGTCATACTCACATTTGCCCATATAGGGACAGTAAAGAAATGTCTTATCTAAATTAGGATGTCCCAATTAGGATTTCTTTTTCTCTGATACTGATCATGATCTAGTTGCTTTCACTTATAAACAGAAGATCAAAAAAATCTAAGGGCAATTTAGAGAGACCTACTAACCTAATAGTCCTCTTTTTGGTCAGTGGGAGGAGGTGTTCCAGGAGAGACCCTAAAATCAACAACTTTCAGGTTGCACGATGATTACTCTGGTTTTAAAATCATTAATATTTGCTTTCACTTTCCTATGTTTTAATTTGTTTAAATTTTGCTACATTTTATGTTTTTTTACTTGCTTTTATTCTGTTTTTATTTTCCTCTGTTTTAGACAGCTAAAGCACTTTACATTGTCCTTGTACTGAACTGTGCTAAACCTTTACTTGCCTTACTCTTCCCACTTAGTAACCCCTAAACACATAGAATCTCTGGCCACTGGATTTTGCTGGCTTCTTTAAGTACCTGACATTGTTCACTATGACTTTTGGCTGGTCAGCTCTTAATAGAATAAAACAAGTATAACAAGCTGGCATTGGCTGATTAATAAGGTAGGCGGTTCGCTAAGTTGGCTAGTATGCAGTTGACAGTTTAAAGACTTTTTGGTCATCGAGTCTACCAGTAGTTTTAAACTGTGTTACCTAAAGTGCAACTATGGTGCTTGGAATTATTTTGTGTTGACCGCACGTGGAGTTCGAGAATAGTGCAAATTTGACATTTCAGCAAAATAAGCTGATACAGATGAAGAGTTTCAATAAAATATTTACATGCTCTTAAATAAAAAAATGTTGGCTACACAAAAATATATTTTTTCAATAATCAGAACTCGAGGGACACACAACTTGATGCGATTCAGAAATGATTTTGTGATAATAATAAAAAATCCTCTAGTCTTTGTTGCTGAGAATAGGCTAAAAAACGTTCTTCTAGACCAATAAAGTAGAAAACATTTATCCCCAAAAGTTAGGAAACCACACCTCTTTTTTTAAATAATTGCTTGAGACCCTTTTTTTTTTGGACCTACATTTTTTTTATTTTACCATTTCATTATCATATTGTATGCTTAATTCATTGAAAGGGAAGGAAAAAAGAACATGCTTCACATTGCAATTATTTTGAACTTTTATTTGGTAAAAATGGCCTTTTAACCTGCCAATTTTGGCTTGTAGGGGAAAGAGTTTGGACACCAAGGCCTTTCTGTACATATTACTGACGTATTTTACAAAGCTCTTAAAGTTTATTGTGTGAAACTTTAGCAGACACATGTGTGGTGGACATCTTGAAAATGACTTTTAAATACCACCAACATGTAAATATTCACGTGTATTATTACTTTTCCCATAAGATTTAACAAGATTCATTTTCAGGGAAGCCGAGCCCCGAGACTGGTTTGTTTTCTTGCTAGTTGGATTAAAATAAGTTAATCAGCTACAGTTGCAAGTCATAGACACAAAGGGTGATCTGTGAGAGACGATGACATGAGAACCACTTGGGTTAAATGGGGAGAGCTCCCACGGCAACTGTGGAGCTGTTATGGATCTTACTCAGGGCAGATATAGGTTTGTGTTTAGGTAAAAAGAAACCACATCTTTTTTCTGCTCATGGTGGCTGCCTGTTTTACATTTGGGGGTCACAGCGTCACACTCTGCTCCGCTCAGCGTGAGCTGAGGACCACTCAGCCACCAAAGTGCTCCTCTGACCACACAAATTTACCCAGTATAGTTTTAGGCTTTTTTGGGCAACTCCTCTCTCATGTGTATAACAGGGACCTAGTCAGACAAATATTTAGACTTGGACCCACATGAGGCCAAGTCAATGCAAAACATGGGGGGAGAGCCAAGAAAGTCAAATTAAGCTGTTCATACATCTGGTGCCTGGAAAAGGTATTCATACATCTTGGACGGTTTCAGACTTTGTGAAATTACAAGTATTCCATTCGGATTTTATGTGACAGACCAACGGAAAGTAGTGCATGCGTTTTAGGAGGTAAATGATAGATGTTCCCTAAAATGTATTGCTGATAAGAATATGAAAAATGCACTTATCATTGCAATCAGCCTCTTTTACTTTGATACAGCAAGCGGTGTCATTGAAAGTCAACTATCTAGAAAACAGAGTCCATTTCTGTGAGACAACAGAGTAATCACACAGAAATGGACTAAACCCTAGTGAACAACTGGCATCATGAAGACCAAGGAACACAGCAGGCAGGTCAGGCAGAGAGCTGGGGAGAACTTTAAAGCAGAGCAGGGTGTAAAGGGGCTTTCCAAGCTTTGGAAATCTCCCAGAGGATTGTTAAATCCATCATCTGAAATTAGAAAAAGTGCAACAGCAAATCCACCAATAGATGGCCCTCCACCAAAACTGACAGGCTGAGCAAGAACAGCATCAATCAGCGAAGCTGCCAAGACCCATGGTAACTGTGGAGGAGCTGGTGAGATCCAAAGCTCAGGTGGGCAAATATGCTGAACGGACAACTCTAAGTTACAAGTCTAGCCTAATGGCAGTGTGGCGGGGAAAAAATGTTGAGAGAAAGCCATGAGAAGTTTGCTACAAGCCATCCAGAGGACACAACAAATGTGTGTAAGAATGGGTTTGGTCAAATTATGCAAAACTCAACAACCTGCAGCTGTAATATGTGGCAGAGGTAAATATATTAGCTCATGAGGGTTTAACAGAAATATAGCTCACACTTCTGAGGTTTAAATTCATAAAAGAATTAAAAAAACTGTGTTTTACCTTTCTTCTACTTCACACTTAAATGTTACTTGATGTTGGTATGTCACCTAAAAAACTCATTATCATAAAAATCTGGCTGCATACCCAAGCTGGTATCAACACAGGGGAGATTCCCCAAGGCAGGCGGCCGTTAACACTAATATGGTGCAAATGTGTGAGTTAGTCATCGGCTTTAACTGAGCTGTGCAGGACCCTCAGACAGCCCCATATTAGAGTAAAAGTGTTGCCCCTTCCTTAATGACCTTGGATCAAAGGGGGGCCTCATCGGCCAGGCAGGGGTGCACTGGGGGCTCAGGGTGTGATGGCTATCTCAGGGATAGAGTTACAGTGAGCAGTTAGGGGGTGTTGGTGGATGCTGGGCACAAGGAACGCCAAACCCCCCTCGTTTTGTTGTGTGCTCTGACAATGAGACACTGTTTTTCCAGAGGTTCCTAGTTCTCGCTCCCACACCCATCTTTCACTTTCATACACAGTCACGGTTTGCTCCAAAGAACACCTGACATTAGCTATGTTTACATGGACAAAAGTACTCAAAATAAAGGGCTGATCGGAATAAACATCTGTCATGTAAACACACCCATTGGTATATTATGATAGGATTGAGTAATCAGAATAAGAGGGGTGGTTTATGCTGACTGACACTCCAATCAATGTGCATATAAATGCTTGTCATGTTCAAGTTATTCCGAATGTGGCAAATTAACTCTAGTGTGCACCCGAAATAAACGTGATGTATTTCCACATTGGTGAGTGGTAGAAATACGTCGGGACGCAAAACTGTTGGGACTCCCGAAACAACCTTTCTATTCAAACAAAATAAGTGCTCAGAATTGTTGTAAAAAATAAATTGAAGATTGGGGTTGCGTCAACCCGGTTGGGACACAGAAGGGGGCGTGCAGCTAAAAACGATTGGGAACCGCTGACTTAGAGGGTTAAATACAATATAAATATTTGTTACCATCAACCAAAACTCCCAAATCTCTCAAAAATATTTTTGCTAGCCTTGCTAGTTTCATTTACAAAACATTACACTGCAGTCTGTCACGAGATTTAAGCAAAGTAATGAGGTGGACACAATGCAGTCTGATTATAAAAATTTATGTGCTGAGGAGTCAACCACATAGCTGCTGATAGTCCCATCCTGTACAAGCACTGTGCGACAGTGAAGAGGAAAATGTCCTTTGTAACAGGAAGAAACCTCTACCTTTGATACATGAATATTAATCTGATCATTATGTACAAAGTGTTGGGTAATTCTTTTCCTTAATAGGTTCTGCTGAGTCCGCAATATTTCTTGTGTGTGGCTTTACCTTTACCTTACCTCTACCTTAGTTTCTTGTGGTGATATATACGTATAACTAAGAATCTTCCACCAACAAAATCACCGCAAAGATTATTCTCCTGTACACCATGCAAATACCTAAGATTTAAGAATATTTTTAGAATAAGCAACACATGGTGTTAGAGTAAGAAAAAGGGTTCATCACAATGCCTTTTTTTTTCTTTTTTTTGCAGTTCGTGCTCAGACATAGCATGTCAGGGCCTGTCTGTATGGTAAGAAGTAAATGGTGTCCTCCTTATCCTAAGAGCACCTTATCTCCTTTCCATCATGTCTCTCCTGAAAGGAAACTGCTATCTGATAACAGAGAGGGCAAGGGATGACAGGTTTGCAGCCTATTTATGGGTGTTGTTAAGGACAGGAATTTCATGAAATGTTTCACAAACAACAAGCAAGTTCTCTGCATCTGATAAAATTAAAAACCCGGGATCTAAAGTCATGTTCTAAAACATGATAATGTTATTTAGATCAAATTAGTCGTTACCGATCTATGTTTAAGTTTAACAACATTCACCCTAGAAATATTTTATATAGAAAAAATGTTCACAATAAAAACATTTTGTCATCAATAATCCTAAAGTGTTTCATTCAACCACCTTCAAAGAACATGTTCTGCATTTATACGTAGCAAAAATGAAAACTATGTGGTTATAAAACATGTTCAACC
The DNA here is from genome assembly GCF_011125445.2 of Fundulus heteroclitus. Taxonomy (NCBI): domain Eukaryota; kingdom Metazoa; phylum Chordata; class Actinopteri; order Cyprinodontiformes; family Fundulidae; genus Fundulus; species Fundulus heteroclitus. Next base: position 29,645,878 of record NC_046381.1, on the reverse strand, counting down.
CAATTTCCCAGCTTGTGGCCTTCAGCAGCAATAGCTTGAATTCATTCATGTATAACTTTATCAGTCTCACATTGGTGTTGAGAGTATTCGTCCCACAGATCTTTACATCGTTCTCTTAAGGTTGGTCCTGCTACATCCTTTCAGTCAAGCCCCACTTTTATGGTTGTGAAAGAACCCCAAAATTAACACCCGTCCACCATTGTGCCTGACCCTTAGCATGAGGTCTTTGTGTTGATATGCTCTGTTTGCTTTATGCCAAACATGCCACTATGAGTTATGGTGAAGCGTCGGTGCTTCGGTCTCATCCATCCTGCTGCCATGTTGCTTTTAGAGATAAGAGGCTTTATTCAGACAATCTTTTTGAACAAGCCATACTTGTTTAACCTTTTTCTAATTACGTTGTCATGAATTATGCTGTTTACCAAGCTAACTAAGGCCTGTGGAGTCAGAACTCCAGGGGATTTTACATTTCTTTTCTGAGAATTGCACAATCAGGCAGTGAAGAGAATATTTTCAGAACTTGGAAGACTGGTAGCTATTTAAAAATATTATCTATTTATTTTTTCTTCTTTCTTTTTTAACCCTTCCCAGATTGACGGGGAGCTACAGTTGTTTCTCAACAGCTTATGTCTGTCCACCTGTGAACCAACACCAGCCTCTTGGCCAACAAACGACCACTCTTGTTGATTATCTGAGCTGGCTCTAGCTGCAACTTTATCTCACCAACCCTAATTAAGCAACAATGGTTGCTTAATTAGGGTTTGTGCTCTCACAAACTCTAAGTATTTGCTTTTTCACATGCAAATAGTTTTGCTTTTTGCATCTTTTTTCTTGAATAGATAAGTAAGTAGGAAACTTTGGTTTCATTAAAGGGACAATGTGTAACTAATTTGGCTTTTAATTTGCAAGCAAAGGCAAATTAAATGCATATTCTGGCAAAGTCTATTAACATTTTATCAAAAATGAAAGCAGTCTCATAACTTAGAATTAGTAATTTATAAATACATAAGTGCCAGCGCACCGACTGGGAGGTGCCATGTTGCATCGCTATTTCTGATATCAGTAGCTGAAAAGGGACAAACTTGTCAGCCATACGCGTTTTACCTATCTGTCTTATATATGAGGATGTGCTGTCGGTGGAGGAGGCATATTAACGAGCAAAGACGACCGTAAATCATTCCATTTGCCCTTTTCTGTTCAAATGAAGAACTATTCTTTCCCCAGCAGGAGGGAAGAGAAAGTAACCAAGAAAAGTGAAACAAATGATAACCAGGAGAAAACAAGTCTATATCAGCGCAGCTATTATTACCAAGTGGAGATAATTCATGAGGGAGCAGGGAATAAAAACGGAGGCAGGGGTTACAGACTTTCTGCTTGAACTTAATTCAATATAACAGTAAAGTTTACTTTGGCATTAAGTTAGAAACAGGGCAGTGTGGTCCAGCAGCTACTCTGTCCTCCCGGCAGAGATGGCTAGTTTGTTTTTCTTGTTGTCTCCTTCTCAGGGACTATGTGTGTATGCAGAGGCAAACACTCTGCTGCACTATGGACACCGGTTCATGGTGTCCGTAGTACAGCACTGGGTCTCTTACTCATGTTTATATAGACACTTATTTTAGAGCCAAAATAAGCGACTGCGCGTTCAGAATTTAGCCCAAAAAAAACGTGACTTATGGAATTTACAAGCAACTTTAGAAAAAAACAAGCAAACTTGGCAACAGTGCAGAAAATCATTTAACACAATGACCGTAGCTGTTAGCAGTAGCTAATACATGGAGAACATGTTGATGTTGTCACATTTAAGACACTGCGCGGCTCCTGTAGTAGTTATTACACGCCTGACAGCGAGGTTCTTTGTAATTCATTTAGAACACCACTAGATGATGGGCCACTGTGAAAATCTGAAACATTGGGGCTTTAGAGGAACAATAAGTAATAATGACACCTAGTGGTTAAAATTGGAAGAACACATACATAATGCATTTCATGGAGATCAGCCATTTACTCATCGGTCCGTTGTTGGTGTGAAACTCCATTAAACTTTTACTTCCACGGGATAGGTATATAATGCTGTATTCTGCTTTATTTCAGGTCTGCTCCTCTTGCTGGTTTCCATGTTTGCAGGCTGCTGCTCTTTTGCCAAAGTAAATTACCAAATGCTGCACTCTGTGTTGGGACCTCTCATATGATTGGCTCAGGAACCAGGAAGTGAACACTGCACTGATGTAGTTCTGGAATGTACCTCCTAGGTTTGAAAGGAGAAAAACTTGACTAAGACACTGTCGAAGGAGAGGACTGATTGTTTATAGGGAATGTTACTTCCATCCCAAGTGACACATGAGAATGATTTTGGTTGATTTTACAGTAAAAATCTTACTCATAGCTCCTTTAAGTCCTGATACAGCAAACATTTGAACTGAAAGAAGGTGTACTTCATTTTTGCTGAGACTGTAAAACCTTTTTCTGCTGTCATTGGTAATTTACTCCCAGTATCCTTTGGGCAACATCATAACAATTTCCTGTTTCAATGTAAGTTTCTCCTGCATCTCCCTTGACTATTCAACGGCAAATGTAGACAGATGGTCAAAATGGGCCACAGATGAGTCTGTTGGAATAAATTGATAAAAGGTAATTGTTGAAATTTGTTTTTGGGCTTCTTTCCTGAAAACCTGCTTGTAATATCTTAATACTGGAAACTTTTACAATATATTTGTGCTGTGACCTGTATGCTTCAATCCAAGAGCTAAAAGATGAGTATTTTCTGAATATCAATATAAGCTAGGAACTCTAAGCCAGAACTCATGACCAAAAGCCAATGATCTGATAAAGCTTTTTCTGCTTAACCACTCCATAAATTACTTGATGTGGTATGGACCATTGGGGTATCATTAAACTGACCCGTATTAACCCATTTTATGTAACAGTCCCAGTGCTGGCTTTCTCATCGATGATTTTTGTAGGGAGTTGATGCCAAAGCATTGCCATATAAACAGAGAAATATAGAAGAAAATCTTCAGAATGTTCCACTTGTGTCTCGAAAAGTCTACCTTCATACCAGGAGTGTGCATATTGCAGCCAGACTACAGCCTGGCAGCCTTACAAGTGTTTATAAATCTTATCTGCCTGGCTGTGGTCCGCGTAGCCAATAGTTAACCAGCCGCTGTTCAGTGAATGCCTTCAAATAGACCAGGCTTGCAGGAAGCTGATTAGATACACTGAGAGCAAGTACAGAACCCGGCCACACTCTCTGGCACCAAACTACAATTTGACTCCCAATTATCAAATAAAAAACACAAGACAGGAATGTGACTCCCATGTCTATTTTCAGCTATCTGAATGTAGTACTATCTATTGAATGCTAGAAGACTCGGCTGAAATTATGCTTTTCGTCTAAAATTTACAAAAATTACGTCTTAAATTTAGGATGTGTAATATTTGGTTTAATTACAGTTATACAAATAAGAAAATCTATAACAAATTTAGAGGGATGGGACAGTAGGGCTCGTAATAACCAAACCTTTTTCCCTAATTTCTGTAATGTTATAATCACTAAATTGAATGTGCTTTCTTGGGCTTGGCTTTAAATCTGGCGAAGAGGCACTGCTCTACCTCTTCTACATGTTATTGTCTATTGATCAATTATGGAGTAGGAACATGTGATATGAACATGTAAAAAACTGTTTAGGTTTATGTTATGAGATACTGAATTATGAAAAATGTGTGACCTTTTTGTTGCGCAGCTCTTCGCAACGCTGCTGGATCTGATTCTGGCTGTTGATACAGAACTAGTTGGCCACCAGTGGAACCACCAAAATAAAACAGTGTGTTTTAATAGAGGGTAAGGGAAAACGATCCATGGGTCGGATCCTTCTCTAAACGGGTCATGTGACCAAGAGTGCCACTCTAGGTCACACGAACCATTCTAAGGTCTGCTGCAACAACACAACAAGGCAGATATGACTCTTACCTGATCAGAAATAGTTTTGGTTCTCTGATGTAAGATTTAATCTAGAGGGGTGAATGTGACATTGTCTTTACAACAAACTAGATGGCAAATCTGCTGATCCAAAGTGCTATCAGATTCTAAAATACGGAGGGGGACTTTTTAATTTCGTGACAGTGTAGTGTTGCCGGTGGCCTTCAGGGGCACTAAACCCGAAAGTTACAGGTCTAGCGCCCCTAGTGGCTAAACGTTAGAAATAGCTGCTTTAAATATTTTGTGACAAACTGCAAATGGGAATTGTAACTGCTTTATTTGAAGAGTTTGGTTTAAATTATTTTTATATATTAATATCTAAACTATTAAAAAATGGTTTTCAGAGTCCTGTCTAGATTTTCTTATTCAAATTCCAGTGTTTCCAAAAACCTCTTGAGCCTAAGAAGAAACTGTTCATGTTGTTGTGAGTAGTTATGACATTTTAGGTCCTAATCTATTCATCTAAGAAATGTTAAGAGCAACCAGAAGTTAGCAGTCTCTGGTACTCTTATTGAAAACTGTTCCCTAGTTCCCTTCCCTTACCTGGGCAGCAACTCCTCTAAATCATCTCACATCCTGACTCCCTTTTCTGACCTTCCTGTCAATCAGGAAGTCAGCAATCAGAACAATTTTATTTTTTCATAATGCAAAGATCAAAAAGAAGAGAAGCAAAGAGAAAACTTGGAATGCTTATGGTGCCCGCAAGTCCATGAAGATGGAGCATCTTCATCTGCCTCTGCTGCATGTTAGTGTTTACTGTGTGGTTTGCTTGGTGGCAGATGGACGAAGCTGAATGTGTTCCCCAGATGTCCCTGAGCAGCTGAGAAGGATGGAAACAGGAACAGAAGAAGCATCACGCAGGAATAGAGAGACTTCCTCCTGTGTTCTCGAACGGGGCTTCGCTAATTGGCCTGACGGCTTGAAGACATCCTGGTAGCCCGGTCTCAGCAGACACTCCAACGTCAGCACTAACAGGAAGTCATGACCTGCAGCATCAGCGCCATTTAGGCACTTTCACAGCTGTGGCACAAACACTATTCATAGCTGTCTAACAGCAAGGCGAAGTCAATTGATTTCATCTTTGTTTTAACTGGCTCAGACTCTCCTCAAACATTTTCCATGTCAGGCCAGGCGGCCATTCTGTTTTCTCTCTTGGTATTTGGTGAGCCATGCACAGCTCCTAAATTAGATGCTTCAGACTGGTTTTACTGCAGCCTATCATCTCCTTTTAGCATTGTTGCAAAGCCAAGGCCTGCTCTGCCAAGATGAGGCGATGCTGTTGAAGGATTCTCTCCCTCCCCTGACCAGTTCAAGTCCATATTTTGTTTGGTTCAGTAGCCGCAGCAGCTGTTTCAGGAGGTGCAGCATCCTTTGCCTCAAATAGTCTGCAGAGATACAGTACATCTGATTTGGTCTCATTCACATAAATACTTTTCTGCACATGACATATCCATTGAGGATGTTCCTTTGCAGGGTCAATAAACAATTTCTGAGGTGACACTGTGGCAGTTATTCAGATTTTGGAGAAGGGAACAGAAAGACAGTAACCTCCGTGCCACAGCCTACTGTGCCTTTAAAAATGCATTTTTCCTGTTTTTTTCCTATATCAACCACAAACTTCTATGTTCTATGTTGTTCTATTTCACCAAATAGAAAAAGGCAAGGTAATGAATGATCATGTACCAGAAGAGTGGTACATGGTTTACAAACTATTTTCCAAAGAGAAAATGAGACATTAATTTACCATGGCCATGTGTCTACAGACTATGTTTACATTCATAAAATTTCATGATAGGATTGAAATGTATTTGGATTAAAAAACAAAAAGAAAATACTAAGCAAAGTTGCTGCATCTCCGCGTTGACGAGTGGCGGAAATACATTGGGACGCAAAACTTTTTCTATTCGAAACATTAAGAGCTCAAAAATGTTATTTGTTTTGGGGTATGTCTCTACCAGTTTAGTACATCTGGATACTGAAATCCTGGGCAATATTCCTTAACAACATATCTTCCACTCAGTCAGGACAACGTCTGCGAAGAGAATTTTTTAAATCTTGCTACAAACCTAAATCTCAATCGGACTTATAGGTCTGGTCTTTGACTGGGCCATTCTAGCACATGAATTTGTTTTGATCTAAATAATTTATTTTCTTTTGCCATGCAAAGACGCATCACCTGACAAGCATCCCAGAAGAAAAAAATCACAGTTTTGCTCTTTTTGGATCATGGGTTGTTGAACAGAGTTCTGTGAAATACTCAAAGCTTAAACTATTGTTTTATGATCTAATCATTCTTTAAACTCCTACACCTCTTTTTCCCCCGATCTGTCAGTCGTTTTTTGTTCTCAAGAGGCTGTTTGTTCACTAATGTTCACTTGCAAAAGGTGTTTCTGGAACATATGCATTTATACTAAGATTAAATTATAAAATCCCAGTAAATTACAATGTGCCTGGAAGTGAAAAGTTCAGTTTTGCCAAAAAAAAAAAAAAAAAGATTTTGTTGCCTCAAGCTAAAATGATATTTCCTCAATTGATGTTTTCATTCAGACCTTTCCTCTGTAATCTGATTAGCTGCGTATTTCTTAGAAGACACAATCAGAAGAGAACAGCAAAGAAGAAACCTCCAGGAAACTGCCTTAGCACCAGGATTAGAGCTTGTCATAAATAACCATAGAAAAACAACCTTTTAAGCAAATATATGAACCTCCCTACTTTGGTTGCATGGTTTAGGTCTGAGTGATACCCTGAAGATGAGATGGTGGAGCACACAAAAACAAAGAACAGTAAAAAAGAAGGTGTGAGAGAAAGAGAAACAAGATCAGTAGGAGACGGACAGAGGTGCAATCTAGAAGAGTTCTGGGTTTGGGAATGGATTAATGGAGGGGGATTGTCTAAGGAAGTTAGATGCAGGCTTCAACTGCGAGTCTGTGGATTGTCACTAACACTTCACTGCAGAAAGCCTTTATCTGCATATGCACTCCTCCCCAAACAACAAAAACTAGATAAAGACTTTTGAGTCCCTGTTGAGACACCAGCAGGGTCTGTGTACTGCAAGCTGGATGGCTGGTATTCCATTTTATACTTCATCGGGTATTATACTTGTCTTTTATACCGTTTTGCTTTGTAGGGCGCATTAATAGTTTGTATTGCACATTTATACAGTATAATAAGTTGATATCACCGGCTACATTTTGCTGTTGGAATCCATAAGAAAATCTACTGAAAGATATTTACAACTGAGAATATGTGGGCTCTATATGGATGCAACACAATCTTTTTTTCTGTTTCCTTCACACCTGAAATAATGTCGTGTTTGACAATGGGTTTGAGAGGACGGATTTGTTGATGTTAAAGAACAAATAAACATAGCTGAATCTAGGAGAGCTAAAAGCTAAACAGATAATTCTATGGGATGAAAAACAGGGCCCAGATAGTTAGTGGCAGCAACAGCTCCTTCCGTGGCGTTGTTCAGGACCGAGCAAAGGTTACACACAATGACCAGAACAAGTACATCATATGTTGAGTGAGAACACTACCTTATTGACAAGAATAGCTCACCCAGTGTCCCACTCCGGGAGAGTACTACAACTAAAGACCAAAGGTAGATTTTACACAAGGAGAACTCAACATTAATGGCAGCAGTAGTTGAAGATAAAACATAAATTAGCAAGTAAAAAGGTCAGGAGTTCAAATACTAGATGTGCATTGCTGATATCCTTCCATTCAGGGTCAGGGGATGGAGGATGCTGCTGTGTGTTACATTAGCCAACGGCCATGAGGAAGGTTAAACCCCAGAAAGGTCGTCCATCTGTCAGCGAGACCAAACCACGACAGTTAAGACAGATCATTTAGAAAGAACCAATAATCTTACATGCCGTCATATTCACATGCGTACGTTGGATTGGCCTTTCTCTACCTGCGTCTCTCCTCTGCAGGATGGGACTGCCAGGTGCAGGGTTCTTAGCTGGAGCCTGTTGAGGCTTATCAAGAGCAGGGGCAGTTTCCCGGAGGCAGATACCACATGTCTCAGGAGTTGAAATCAGGCTCCTCTAATTCTCTGCGTTACTATGTGCCCTTTGAATTTGGACACTTACCTCTGGTTCTCATTGTCTTTTTTAAAAATCCATTCCCACACTGATGCTCTCTTCCTGGACTCCGGCAATCCACTTTGTTGATTTTCGATGTTATCCTTCTAAAATTCTCTCTTTGAAACTCCTCACTGCTCCTTTGTATGCTCTCCTGGACTTGTTCTGGTCCCTCACCAGCACCACCTGCCTGTCACCACAACTGCATCGACATGCAGCTCCACTGGCAAAATTAATAAAAAACATACACCTTGAAAAGGACTCTGCAAGCTAATTCCAGCTACATAAAGTTCATTGCAGGCTCCCCTGTCGTGCATGGAGGTAAAGCCCTGACACATCAATGGCTAACATGTCTTCCTCAAACACTAAACCCATATGAAGTTCATCTTTTTAAAGAATATTCTATGATCAGCGAGATGTTCCGAATCAAGTAAGTTTATCAAAAGAGACATTTTTATTAAAATGGTTTAACTTTCTGAGTTAGAGAGCTTTGTTAAACATTCTGAAACACGTATGTTTGGTCAGACTAAATCATCCCAGAGAGGGCCATTGTGGCCCTCGGCCATTTTGTTTCACATTCAGATGCAGACCCAGACCTGAGAAGCGCTGATTTAATATGCAGCCTCACGTGCGTCACGTTCATTCAAATTAAGGCAGCATTTCAAATACTGAATCACACATCGTCTGTCAGAGTTTATGAGCCCAACGTCTACGTTAAGTCCACAAAGTAACCCTTAACGGCGAGCAATTCTGGCTTTTAAAATTCATTCATTTACATGTCTGCAGTGGTAACTTTTTACAACGTTTCAGTTTTCCATAACTGTATTTGTATTTGAATGCTTGAAAAAAAAATAGATGTATGTTAGCGTGCCAGTTTGAGGTCATAGGTCTTTGTGAGTGAGGTGGAAATTTGGCAGAGACAGGAAGCCTGGCTCAGGAAGTGGAGACCAACACGGCAACAGGTTGGACAGTCCTGCTAGTGTTGCTGGTGGACAGCTGGCAGAGTCACGCTCGTTCCTTCCCACCCTCCTGCCACCTTTGTCTCGGCCCGTTTCTTGGCTGACTGGACGCAGGAAATCTCCCGGACCGTTCCGGGTGGGTCTGAAGCATGACTTTAAGAGAACGGCCCTTTTCCTGTTTACTGGAGCCAGACATCAAAACTAACAGTAAACAGGTCTCTCTTTCAGTCTGATGTCCCTCCCTCTGTCTATTCCTCCATGTCTTCAGACGGTCCTGGCTGCTCCCAAAAACAGGACTCAAGTCAAGATCTCCTTCCCAGAAAAACACCTTGGCGTCTCAGGGATAAAGTAGAATGCAGACAGTTATTTTTTGGTGCCTTATAAAAATGAGACGATTTTAACTGATTTGCAAACTTGCATGACTTGCAGACTAAAAAATGCACTGGACAAATACAGGGAGAGACAAAATAGAAGGATCTCTATTGAGAATGCATGCTTTACTGAATTTATATTTAGCCACTAACCACCTCCTTCCCCTCGTCCTGTTTTCTAACCCTAAGAAACCCAAGTCACCTAAAATAAAATCAAATGATGACCCGGTATCCATATCCGACCACAGTAAGGTCTGTAAGAATCAGCCACAGCGCATGGTAGACGTTTACCCATCAGTCCTCCTCTGGATTTTGTCCTAAAGACAACCTCTATCGACATTACTGCCATTGGTCACAGAAAGAAGTCATATTGGCAATTCCAGGAAATGCCAGCGTGGACTGCCAAGTTTGCGGATGGAAGTTTGGAGGGAGTAAAAAAGGACATCGATAAAGGCTTGAGCAGAGGATTGTAGAGTGAGGGATGTTGGACCAGCTGATCTGAGCTGTGCTTTTATTATACCTCAGTTTTACTTGGTCTGAGCTGTGCCACAGTCACTTTCTCTCACTTCTTAAAAGAAATCCATTCATTTTCTCTATCTAACTTATCTCTTTAAACCTCAACAATTTATAGTAATTAGGCTTGTGACATCCGGACAGTAATCTTGTATGCAAAGTTTACATGGAACTCTCCCTTGCATAAAAAAAGCTTAAAAGCATATATATTACACTGCACATATTAAAATAACAAATTAAAATAACAAATTGTCCTCTTATGGAAATAGATAATGGACTTTTTTATATTATAATTCTTCTTAAACTGACTGCAGCAGTTGACACCAACTCACATACCCTTCCTATCCATCTGGCTTCCCTTTGTTTTACTAATACAGTTCCCTCCTGGTTCACATCATATTGATATGGTTGTATCTGTTATCTCTCGTAAATGAGCCATCTCCTTTTCATCATCTATCTCCTCCATCTTGGTAATATATTCAGAAAGCATGGGATCTCATGCCTCTTAGCTCGATCTACCCCACTCAGAGTGGTTGTATATGTTTATTTTATGTCGTTTCTATATTAGTTAGGTAAATGTGTGCATGAAAGCTTGTGAATGAGTTTCAGCATCAGTGAGGCACCAGAAGGAAACAATGGATTTTCCCTAAAGGATTCAAAACAACAGCAGACTATTTTCTTCCCACTCCCTCCCCTTAACGCCTACGACATATTATTTTGATTAGTGGAACAATCTCTGACTGGGAAAAAGGCTCTGGTAAAACCCTCTTGTCCTTTTATGAAGAATGCAGCAAAACTTGGACGCCATACTCAGCATAAATGCTGCCACACACATTGCTGGGGGAGCCGACCGCTCGCTGTGCTCCCATATTTTCCCCTGATGTTAAAGAACTGATGACTAAACAGCAGGAAGCCAGTGCATTATATTAACTACCTTTAGCTACTGTTTTCATAATTTGCCTCACTTTTATTCTGTGTTAAAGCAACTTTATGAGATCATGTGTTCAGTTGAGCACGAGAGCTGTCAAAGCAAACTATGCATAAATCAATTTGCCCTGATGCTTTGCAGTCACTGTCTTTGATAAAGGACTTGATGCAGGGCTAAATGTGTGGACCACAAAGCTTTTGTTTAATAAATCTATGCAAAACACACATGGCTTTATGTAAAAGGCTTCTGTGATTTGGACCTTTTACTCTGAAAGTACAACTCTCATTTAAGGTGTTATAATGCAAAAATAAAAATAATAAAGCTAACTGTTTACGATTCTACCTTTCAAAATAAGTCAGATCAGTTTAAAAAGCAAAACTAAGTTATAAGAAAAGCAATCCACAGGAAGTGAAGGTGCTATGTAACACTAGAAACTCAGCCTGGAGAGATTCACACAGACAGAAGAGGTAATTAGAAAGATTTATTGACATAAACCAAAAAGTTATTTGATTGATTTATTGACTCGGACACCCACAGAAGACGTGAACGTTGTGACTGCTTATGGGCTTGGATGTTCATTTTAGGATTGGGATTAGTGAAGTCTTCCCCCGGGGTCCAGACACTGGTGGTGGAGGGCAGAGGAGAGAAGGAAGCCAGGTGGAGTCTGTGAGCGCAAAGGAGGAGATGAGGTGGAGGTAGGTTGAAGCTCAGCTAAAGATCGGGAGAATACATGGATAGAGAGCTTTATAAGTGAAGTCATGCAGGATGATTGACTGAAGAAGGATGAAGACTTGACACAAGTTGGCTGGGGCAAAGGCACATGAGGCAGTTGAGGCAAATCAGGAGAGCAAGAGCAGCTGGGTAAGGGACACAGAAATGAACAGAGAAGGAAGTAAGCAGGATGATCTGAATGGTCAAAATGATCCGATTAAACCAAAGGCCAATGGATTGCCGTAACATGAGAACCTATACTACTACACTAAGAGCAGAACACAAGGAAGAATTAAAATCTCAATGCAATGGGTAAGAGACGTCCTTACTGACAAACTTCAACGGCCAAAAATAATTCAATTACAAAACCATGTTACAACCAAAAATACAAAGAGCCATTGATTATGACAACTGTTTAACTCTTGAATGTGACTTAAAAGAACACGGTGGCACACAACAGACAATAACAATAGAGAATAGTGAAAATCCAGAACGATCAAAACTTAATGGAGCAATAAGTGAAATTTTATGATTTTAGATAGAAAGAACTAAAAAAAATAGTGATGTGGAGAACTAAAGGTAATATTTCAGATGGACTATGATATGACATCACATCGCATCTCTCTATGTTGTACTCCAGTCTTTTGTTTACATAGCCAGGCTGCCACTCAGGGCTTAGCCCCTCCCTGCCCTAAAATGCCACCGTCAGAGCAGTGGAGCGCTGGTGCAACATGGCAGAGAGCACCCTCAGCTGATCAAAATGTTCTCTTGCTAACAGCATTTTAAAGTTATGAGTTACTTATTCTTTACTAGAAATGTTCCACCAAAAAGTGATGCTGTTTGGCTGTGTTTTTATCCTTTACAAATATACGCATAGGAGGTGAGGCGTGAGAATGGAAAGGAGGGGCCAGGTGGTGTCACACAAGTTGTTTTGGTCTATAGACAGTGCTCAACAGTGCTCCACCTAGTGGTGAAATATCGCTTATTGCTTCTTTAACATTCACAAATATTAAATGATTCTTTGTTCAGTGAAACAGCAACATAATATTAAAAGCCCAGAGCTTATTAATGAATCTTCATCTTAAAGGGATAGTTAAAATTTTCTGGAGTTTTTTTTGCTGTGGGGTTTAGGAAAATCTCTGCAATAACTGAAAATGCTATGGCAAAAAAATCTCCCAACGCACATGCATCCTGGGACCCAGGTGTGCTGCTAGTATGAAATACAGAGTTGGCCCTCATTACATCCTGTTATTGTCTCTTGATCAAGTAAAACAGGGTTATTGAGGGCACCAAAACTTTGGCTTTCTGCACCCTGTGCAATATAACAATATAGACCTCACTCAGACAAGTACTGGACAGCATTGCTTTGTATAGCACACTATTGGAATTTGAACATTTTAAATCTTTGCACTTTACTTGGACAAAATCCCTCCCACATTCTCTGGACCATGTCATCTTTCAGAAATGTGTGCACTTACACAACCTTCGCCATGTTTCGACAGGACAGCCATTTCACCCAATTTCCAGTAAAAAGGAACACAGCAGTTTCATTTTGTTGATGTTCCATCATAAGAGGAAACACTCCAGATCTCACCATGCACTACTAAACTGTATTTAACTTTGTCACTGCCTATAGCATGGAGTTTTTTTTTTTTTTTTAATCATTTTGAAGCATAAAAAAAGCCTGGAAGCTATAGATTAAACACTGTTATTGAAAACTGATCAAACCCCCACCAAGCTCCGACCAGGAAGCATAAATTAGAAACTATGTCAAACACACTTCTGAAAATAGGTAGTACCAGTTGATCTCAAAGTCACTCCCCTTAGGACAGAATGAGCTCATGACTGGGCCAGAACGGTTCGTGTTGTGGAAGAAAGGTGAAGAGTCTGGTCAAACAGCATGCATTAAGTAGCTGTTGGCCTGGTGAGGAAAAGCTCTTGGCAGCCTGGCTGTCTGGGGTTGAGGTTTCATTATCATCTACTATCAAGTGTCTTCCATTGAGTCCGATGAATCACAGGATTACAGGGGAAACAGTGCATTGTTGTCCAAAGGCGACAGTGCCTCTGATCCATGTCTCTCCAGCCGCCTACCCCTCTTCCCCTTTGCCCGCCCTGGCTGTAAACCCAGGCAGTGCACCCCCCCCCCCCCACACTCCGCCACACCCCCACTCCCATCCCACCCGCGGCAACCACCTCACTGTTACTATGTTTCTTTGTTTCTCTCCATTTCCACTTACACAACACTGCTCCTTCTTTTTCGATCACATGATGCAGCCTCCGTCCGCAGTGACCAAGCCTCCCATGATGGATAATAAGCTCCAGCGCCACACTGGCTAACCTTTGAGTAACCTTTGCTTCAATACCCAGTCTTTAATTAAAGGGCATAAGGCAGCAAATTCTATCAGTTGAGGTACATTTGTCTGATATTTCATGTAGAAAGTAGAAGACAGATATTATTCTGGACAGTTCCTGGCCTGAAAGATAACATTTTCCTAACCCTACCCTGGTAACACATTTATTGAGTCAGGCAATCTAGAATAGGATTGTGAAAGGTTTAAATTAGTGTCAAGGCAAATTAATTTAAAAGAACAATGACAGGATGACCTATGCAGTGAATTCACTCAGCCACCCATTCCCTCCCTTCCAGTAGCGCTGTGTATTTGAGTCCAGGCCTGTCAGATGCAGGCCGGTAAATGGAGGCTCTCTGTTTCATGAACTGTGACTGAACTTGTTGGAAATGGGTAGAGCTCTAGACAAATACGGTGTCTGTAAACCTCATAAACATGGTTCTTCCTCCCCCGCACCCTTCTTCCACACATCCTTCCCCCACTGCTCTTCATGCTCTGCCAGTCCATGGGCTGACATTTTCCAACGCTGCCAGGACATGGGCTGCATGTCCAAGAAAGAAACGGCAGAGTCATAGAAACGGACTGAGAGAGAGGGGCCCCCCGAGGCTAGATTTATAGAAAGTTGAGGTCTTTTTCCCTGTTGTTGAGCTTTTCCATGTCACACATTTCAGAAAGGTCATCAGTGGGCGCCTCACCTTCTCCTCTTGATTCTTTCTGGTGATTTATGAAATGTTAGTCCATTTGCACAACTTAAGACAGCGAACATAGAGACCATTCCTACCTGAGCAGTAATACATTTTTTTTTAAACTTCATGGAAATAAAATTCCCCTTTATGTTAAGGTATAATCAAAATCGAATTTAGACCTGTTTTACACACCTACAGCTAACTGTCTTTTTATTATGGATGCACGATATATCAGCATTAACATCAAAATCAGCCGATATTTTAATATATCGGTATCTGGGCTAACATTAACAACCAATTTTTTTCCATCTAGTTACCCTTTGTGCCTGTGTTTCAAGAAGAGGAGGGGAGGGGGTTGATCGTGTAGTTTTTTGGTCATGTGACAATGACACATCACAGCCAGGATTCTGGGTTTTTTAAATGAAGCAGAGATGCAATGTCAGCAGTGTGGTTGTTTTTCACAGTGTCCAAGGAAGGCATATCAAAAGCAATGTGTAAGTCTAGATTATAACACAGATTCAAAAATTCAGTTACCATAGTTTGCTGTGGGTACAAAATTTGACCGTCACAGAAACGTACCGTTTTTTTCGGCCATAAAACCGGATTATAAGGCGCGCAGTGAATTAATGTGTCTTTGTGCGTCTTTTTCCACATATAAGGTGCACCTGATTACAAGGCACACTAGATATTCTTCCCAAGTGTGTAATATCACTCCGCCCCTTCATGTACACAGCTCTCTCCTGAGAAAGAGAGCTATCCGTCTCTGTCGGGAGGAGAGAGTAGTTGGACCGCACTGCTCTGTTTCTAGCATAAGGCCAAAATAAACGTAACTTTTATATTGAATTAACTTACTAGGTTTATTGTTGCTAGCGCATACTCCAGGCGTGGGCTGCCTACGTATTGAGGCGTACTGTACGTATTCTGTGAGCTGCGCGGACTCCACTCTGACTCTCCGCAGATGTTTTACCCTTCATAGTCGAGCGTACTGTTGCCTACATTTCTTGTAGAAAATTCCTACAATTCCCACGCTTTCAGCCAGTGGGATGAAGCGGCAGAACAAATGGTAAAATGTGTGATTAGCTAGCTGAGCACCTAGAGCCGTTTTTTCCCCAGCAGGCTCCCACCGCACACCTGTCAGTGAGAACAGAGAAGGACTGTAAAGCTGTGCGTCCTTGAGACCGCCTGCTTGGAGCAGCTCAGTGTATCAAGCGCACACACACAGAGATTGGTAAATATCTGTTATCAGATATAACTGCAATATTACTATTGGATATTGATATCTGCCCAAATTTTCATATTGTTGCATCTCTCATTTTTATGCACATTTTAAAGCTTTATTAATGTCCTCTTTCTTTTATACTGATTGGTGGGAGTTTGAGAGTACTATTACCATAGAAATATCTGTTGTGTGACTACAGTATTAATAATTAGTAAAAAGAAGATTCTAACATTCTTAAAAAAAATCCACTGTTTGAATGTTTATCATTTAAAAGTTTGCTGGTAGGTATCAAAGGTAATATCTAACAGACCTTTTGAAATGCCCATAGATGTAATCAGGTTAAATTTAACGTTAAAGTCACAGCTTGGTTGATACTAAATGTTACATCATTATGTTTTTTTCAGTTCATTGAAAGAGATTATCTTAATTGTTATGTAATATATTAATAATAATAATAATTCTGTATGCTTTATCTTCTTATCCTAAAAAAATAGATCCTTTGATTAATATATTGTTTTTAATCTATTATACCTATCCCAATATATAAACCTTTTGAAATAAAATGATGATCAAGAAGGGATATTGTGGGGTTTTGAGTCCACATTAATAAATATTGTAATGATGACATCATTTCAGTATGATGGAAGCATTTCTTTCTCCTAGGCATATCTATGCCGATAGAAACACAAACCCGGTGAAAATAAACCGAGCAAGGGAGAGCGGAGCAATCCTGGAACAATCCTGGATTGTGTAAGAAGTAGAAAACCACAATGTATTGATAGGTCAAACTTGGACTGAATCATTGTACACTGATAATATGTTATCTATTATACCATTTGGATGGGTAAAACCTATTTGTAAAAACAACTATAGAAATTCGGCAGAGTTAATAGCTAAAATGTCTTCTTAAATCTTTTCACTCACTGATTAAAATGTGTGTAACTCAAAACAGGTAAAAACTCCAAGCTATGTCAGCTTTTGCCAGCTGGATTATGTGTAAATAAATATCTTGTGAGAAAAGTACACTAGCCTCCTTCCCTCCCTCCTCTCCCCCACACAGGCTAACTCACAAAGATGCCTCTTTTGTTCGCCCGGTTTGATTTGATAATTGGCAAATCTGAGTGACGGGACGTCTTTGTGGAGCACAGAAAGAACAAAAAATCCCCCCTTTCCAAAGAGCACAATTACAACTGTGCGACTTCTGTGAAGTTAGCAGAGGGACGTGTCTAAATGTGTGTGTCGGTTTGGGGGAGATGGGAGTGGGGAGTAAAATTGACATAATAACCCTGCCTATTGTCTGGCATTCAGTTATGAGACAAAGGTGTGTCTTTACCCAGGCTGGGGATGAGTGCGGCGCTGCCTGAGGCTTCTCACGGAGCTACATGGCACGTTATTTACTCCGGCTCAGGACGTTTGAACGTTAACTTTTTCAAAGTTCCCACAGAAAGGTTCACAGAGAAAGACAATAGCTCTTAAATGGCGCTGCAGGACTTTCTTGATCTGACTGCTCGCAAAACCCCTTCAAAAAGTACATTTCCAGTCTTTTGAGCTAATGCTGGAGGAGTGTGCATCATGCTCTGGAAACAAATACTGTTATTAGCTGGAAAGGCTTTTTTTTTTTGGTGTAAAAGCTTGCTGAATTGCAAAGCAGTGTGAAATGTAAGCGCAAGAGCAAAACCTGTGATTGAAAGTTGGATTCAAAATGCACATAAGGCAAAAAAAAACATAAACAACACTGTTTTTCATTCATGCAGTACTGACAATTTATATTACATGTCTCCTGCGCAATTTGATTTTCTGCAGTAACCTTTTCAAATTTGAGCCATTTTCCCACAGCAGATGTAAATGAATCATGTCAAGCCCACTTAAATTCCACATACACCTTTACCATTCACAAGGCCACGCACCATAGCCGTCTCTTTTTATTGGAGCGTCTTACTTGTTTTTTTTATGCGAGTGATGAAAGGTCATCCGTTCTTGCCACATAACTTTCTCTTAAGGCCCAATCTAAAAATAAAAAAATTAAAATAAATCTAATTCCTCATCACATAGCTTGACCCAGAGTAGCCTGGAGTGTGTTTTCTTCCCCAAACAGAGGGACCTACAGGAGTGTGGCAGGGAAAGGTCAGGAGAAAGGAGGCTGTAAAGAGCAGCTGTCAACTAAATGCTGTGTCTCAGAGCAGAGATTACGGGAAATCAAGCGTTTTGTCTGATTCAAGCCATAATTTTCTACAATCCAAACAGGACAATTTGAGACCTTAAAACAGTTTTATGTTTATGTTGTAACTGTACATGGTCAACTGGGTACGGTTTGGTTTAAGGAAAGATTCTGAATCAAAATTTGAACTTCAAAGTCTCTAATAAGACAACAACTACAATAGTATAGCAGTATATAAAGTGTGTATCTTTATTAAAGCTTGCTTAATACATATTATTTAGCTTCAGCTGTATATAACTTGAGTTAGATATGATCAAAAACAGGGTATACTACAATTTTCTGTATGTTTTAGTTGGCACAATGTCAAGAGGTTTCCTAATTTATTTATTTTGTCTTAAACAAATCGACAAGACAAAGGCTGACCTTAGAAAAAAACAAATTACTGGATTCCCTACATGTGACTTGGAGATGTCACTAAGTTGGAAAAATGCACTCAAAGTACAACTATTGTGTTCATATTCACATGTGCTCTTGAGAGGGCTGAACCATATGCTGAAAATACGGCATAGCTTTCAGAATAACTTGGCAATGAAATGTGCAGACTAATTTTCAAGTGGCAACAAAATATTCCCCAAGGACATGGAAAGACAAGCGCATCATCCCCTCAGCGACCAAAAATGATCTCCAAGCAGACATTCTGATGATGGGTCCGCTGTCAGCCGCTCGCCCCAACATGGCTGCACATGGAACATGATTCAGGCTAACTTATTAGTGTCAGCATAGAGAGAGGTGGGTGTTAAATGCATTAGTCTGACAAGTCTGACAGTCTGTTTGTGGACTTTCAGAGTTTATATATTATTATTATGATATATTACTGTGGATTTTTGTGCTGACTTGTTCCATAACTGAGGTGACGGCAGCAGTATGTTGCGTTTGCAAGTCACTAACATGTGCACAGAGGATTCAAATGAAAGACATCGGATCAGAGTATAAATAGAGTCGGACCAGCTTTGAAGACTATCATTGCCTGTGGTCTCAAGCATAAAAGGCCTGAACACTTTGGAGCCGAACGCGCCCTCTGTCCGAGCTGTATTCCTCTGACAAAACGTCCATCTCACTGAATCCACCAGAATCCACATCAGAATCTGTCCAAAGAGGCACATCCATCAAGGTTTTAAAGACTAAGCCATTTTTCAAAAATGACAATGTGTTGTAACTAAACTTGCTTCTTTTTAATCCCTTAATGTTTGTCATTCTTGGATGACTCTCCTCAAAACGTTGAGCTTCGCTATGCAGAGAGACTGGAAAAATGTTGCTGTCCCACATGGAAAAAACTTTGTTTCGTTGAAATCCTAATAAGAAATGTATATTTTTTGTTTGCTAGTGTTTTTTATCTAACAGTATAATTGTTGGAATGGAAAATTAGCTCAGGCCATTTAATTTAAGTTACTTTCATCAGTACACAGGTAAGTTCAAAATAACGTTTGTTCAGATTTGCTTTCTGATTGTTTCAAAATGTTTTGCATTGCATGCAAAGACTTGGTCTCATTTGCTACTCATCTCACCTTTGTTAGAACTGATTGGATTTCATTTCCCTCTAATGTCATTTTTCTTATAGTTTTAGACAGTCTGTATGAGTTTTAATTTAGTTTTTTGAGATTATCGAAGAAATAAAATTAACACTGATTGTGATAACAGGTTGTTGCTCTTCTGGGTGCTCGTGTGTATTCTTTGAATATTGCTAATTATTATTTTTTTGTGTAATAGTATAATTGTTGAAATGGAAAAGTACCATTGTCCAATATTGTTCTGATGCATTCAGAACAATAACGTACAACTGCCGTTCCATAGAGGATTTCTCGAGTTCTCTTTTGATCAAGACAAAGTCTAGAACATTATTTGTTTTTACACAGATTTGAGCGGAAAATAAACCCTATACTAACACACAGTAGTAACACAGCACACAACTGACGGTATTGTTTGGAGCTGTATTTACATTCTTTCCAGGGGGTGGGAGTAGGTTTTCACTCTGAGATTTTTTTTTTTTTTCTTTTCCTGAGGACCTTTTGTCACTAACATTTATACATGCACTGAGTCCCATGTAATAGTCCCTATTTGTCCGTTTAATGCGAACCACAGTGACAGTGACAGATGGGTAGACCCCTGATGGCAGCCCTGTGCTTCACTGTAACCAGGCAGGGCTGAACATGCCACACAGGGTGTTGATGCGATGCTGACCAAATGACCCTCCACTGGAAAACATGCTCCAGGGCACCCCGCACGCGCTCACAGATCCAGGATCTGTTTAGCTCCAATAGCGCAGGACTTTATTTACAAACTGGAGGAAAAGCAGTGAAGGAAAACCGCTCTAAACCAGAAGTGGTGATGACGGAGGAAAAAAAGAAAGCTGGTGGCCTCTGAGGAATGAATAACGAGATTTACAAATCCAGCTGAAGAGAAACGGAGCTGCGATTCTGTCTCGTGAAATGCAAAATGAAATAGTTCCTCCTTCTTCCCCGGGTCCATGGAGGGCTTTTGTAAGCGGATATGTGGGACTGAGTTCTTGTTTGTTTGTGCTGGAGGGAGGGTGTGGCATGGGAGCTGGCCACAAGGAAGCAGAGGTCCAGGGACATTTTGGGGGGGGGGGAAGCTGAAGAAGTACTGAAGTTCTGGAGAATGGCGGTTAGTAGCTGAGCTTGGCTTGAACGCTTCGAGCCCAGCAGTACGTCACCCACGTTTTACTGGACCCTCTCGGACTGCGCTGTGAAGAACAAAGGCAGCAGCTAAACCTACTGATGAATCACAAATGCTGCGGCTGGGCTCCAGGAAGGCTTCCTGGCCACTGAAGTGGAGAGTCAGGAACACACACCACAGATTACAAGAGCCAAAAGGAGTGTTCCACTGCGGAGGGAAATGAGGATTTGTGGGAGGCATCCACATGCCTGATGAGCATGTTTGGGACTGACGGCGAGCATGCACGGATAGACGGGCAGGTCCACAGAAGAGGACTGCACAGCGCCGCAGCTTTTTTTTCATGCCAGTTGCTATCAATGCACTGACTCATCCGTCTTCACGGGCCGGAGCCTCGGCTCACACCGCACAAACCATGGAAAACAAAGGCTGGCCTTTTTTTTTCGCTGGAAATTTCGGTTTCATGTGCATAACACCTTTCTGTTTCAGCCATTGTTTTTGAGTGAGAATGGCGTCATGGCAGCTCTGCATGCAGACTATCTGAAAAACACAAGTAGTTTGTGCAGAAGTTTACAGTACAGCGTCCATTTGGGTCCACATTCAGGAGTTAGTGGGTTCTGGATGCAGGAAGCAGCTGATTCCAACAGGCCGACTTATTGCTTAACAATCAAATCTTGTGTTAAAAAGCCACATCTTTCACACGTTTGTATAAATGGTAGTTGGAGACAATGTGACTTTCTCAAGATAAAACTGAAATTTACCTTTCCTATGGGTTAAAGTCATTTTTAATTAGAGACTATAGAGGAAGGGCTGGAGTGAACAGATGTTTTTAAAGCTCAATGGAGCATAGAGGAAAGCAGAAGTGGCTCTCCCCCACCTGTTGCTGCACATAACAAATTTGGCTGTTGAGAAATATTCCTGAGCTGGTTGGCAAGTGGTAAAATAAATTAAATTAAAAGCAATTTCACAATTACTTGAAATGTTTTTAGTTATAATAGGTGGACTATGGGGATCTTATTGGTTAGCCAAAGCATTCTTAACTTCGTAAGACCTGAACTTTTGTATGACATGCATTTTTTATTTGTCTTTGATATTTGGGCTAATTGGAACATGAGAGGTGTAAAATGTGAATTTCTCCAATGTGAGATCAATAAAGCCTATCTCATCTTATCTTATCTTAAAAATAAATAATTATATTTTTACATGATGTAGTTTAGAAACGCAATGTCCACACATGTGGATTTAATATATCACAATTAAGTCACAATTGAGTAATGATATTTTAAAACTCTTCTTATTCAGGGCCTGGACACAAAAGAGGAAAAAACAACAATTGTGCCTCTTAGACCAACATAGCTGTTCAAATTGCTGCCAACAACTGGAAGGAGATCTACATATGTACGTAACAAAGTAAAAACAACATTGCAAACATTGTGTATCTCAAATCCTCTAAACTGTTTATTTCAATTGGCCCTTAAAGAGCAAACATTAGTATTTTGGTCTAGACAACCCAAAATGCGATGTCTACAGATGCCAGGACCTAGGAGGATAAAGGGCTACAATGGAGAATTCCGATCCAGTTACGATGGTACATTTCTTTAAACAACTGATGTTAAAAAGTAAGAGCTATTGGTATTTTGTAAAAAGAAAAAAAGAAAAAATAAGAAAAGCAGTATCCATTATGGGTTTATACCTAGAACTGCAATTCCTTTTATTATCTGCATAACTATAGTAAAAATGCAGCTGAAAAATAGAATATGGATTTACGATGCAGAAAGATACAAAGGCTTCAGAGACAATAAATCCCTGCTATTTCCACGTTTTTTACCTCCAGGTCACTCACAGCACAGTTGATATAAACACTGTGGCAGATGAGCATGTTGTCACAGATTTTTATGTGGATTCTGATGTACTTTCTTCCTGGGGAATGCAACTCAGATGAACACATTAAGTATCAGACCAAGTGGGAGCTGGTGTGCTGATCGGATCAACCTTACTCGAGGCAGAACTTAATTCCGACAGCCATGATGGCTCTGACTTCACATGCTGATTGTCTTTTGAATTCAAACTGAAACAAATGCTATAAATCATTTTGTACCTGTTTGAATTGTTGCCATTTGGATGGTCTCCTACGACTGGTAATGTGATTCGTAGCATCCATTCTGGCTGCCTTTGGGCCACCCTCTAGCAAAGCATTGGTATTTCAGCTGTTATGTTTGCAAATTTTACAAACAGACCAGGCCACATGCAGTTTTATCACACATTTTACACATTATATGTTCAGTCTGCATCAGTGACACAGCCCTGGTACAAGAAACCCAAACAATTTCTGTTAAACAAATCAGAAAAGGTTAAAGAATCAGTAAATGTAAATAAAAAAAACAGTGTAAAAAGCAGTGCTTTATGTTTGAAAACGCTGTGTATCAATCTTGTCAAGTTATGTAATTGAACATGAGAGGACTAATGGAAGACTGAAAGCTCTGTTAGAGCTGGGGAAGCATGTAATTGTTAGTTTCTCTAGCATCCTCACGATGGCCTTCTCCAACTCATATGTTAGATATTATCCCTCCCCTTCACCCTTGTAAACAGAGCAAGCCCAGATTAACAAGACAGGCAATTTACTCATTTTACAAATTGGAGGGGGGCTGCTGTGATCTCACAGCTACTGTGTCCAATTAATGGTGTGTTGGGAGCCCTGAGGCCGACGAGGGCTCGGCTAATGGCCCTAAGGTATGCCCTAGCTTTGCATCTTCCTCCCAAACACACAGAGGCACGCAGACACACAGCACATGGGCTCTCGCCACTGCGGCCAGGCAGTTTGGCACCAGCGTCCGCTGGGGGCAGAGGGGAACACGAGCGCCGAGGGGCTAGGGAGGGAGGGGAAGGAAGACATCAGCTCAACATAAGAGCAGTTGTTGTAACACAGTGTCCTCTCTCTCTCTCTCTCTCTTTGCCTTTCTTGATCTCTTTTTTTTTTCCTTTGTCCCCATTAAAGGGAAGCGCAGTTGCTGAGTGCTACTTATAGACTCGGTCGTTCGGTGATGGGGAAGTTTGTGGTGGTAAACATCGGTCATTACCCATCTCGCTCCAGCCTGAGCGACGTCAGTGTGGCCTGGAAAGCTTAGCTGAAAACGTGGGGCTTTTCCTGTCACTTACTGAAGTGGATCGAGGGCTCGGAGTTTACCCCGTTGAACTTTCTACTGGTTGATAGGTGTGCTTGTGTTGATTTAACTGAGTTGATTTCATGTGAACTCCTCGAGGCACGTGTGTTTCTTCGCTGCTGCATACGTTTCCTCCCGTATGTGTTTACTGTTTGTGGTCAAGCAAGCACTTAGGCAAGTGTGTGTGTGTGTGCGTGTGTGTGTGTGTGTACTTCTGCGTGAGTTTGGAACAGAAGCTGCACGAACGAGCTTCTGTTTTATGCTGGAGTTTCCATTCGCTGTTTCCCGATCTCGTAAAAGAGGTTTATTCACAAAGAAGGCATCATTAAAGCACATCCTATTTTCCCTCACAAACCTTTAAAAGGGCAGATTTACCCTGAAAGCATAGACGGCTTCTGCTACGGTGATAGATGTCCATCCGAGCGGAAACGGGGAGCTGGCTGACATCTGTGATTCCTTTAACAGGGGCCTGGTGAGTGGGAGAACAGCGCATTTACCAATTGATTGGGCCACTTAATGACGCTGCTCGCCATCTGTGTGCGCGTGGCTCCAAAGCTTTTCATTTCATGTGCTTGCATGCAACACAACCCAAAGCAGACTATATTAATTATGTTTTATTTTGGTAGTGTCTTTTCTAGTTGTTCATCATAGGTTCCAGAAACTGAAAATTAAAACATCCCCTGAACCAGCAATGAGCATGAACAACTTTTTCAACTATTGGTTAAATATGACCCAGAATATGAAAAAGTAACGTGCATCATGTTTTTACTTCAAACCAACAGGATCTGAGGTCACAGGCTATAAAAGCTGAGCAGAATAAAGGTGCTGTCCTGGGGGCAGGAGTGGGCCATTCGGTGTTATCGGCATGCACATTGACTGCTCTTAGGTTTTTCTGGGTTATAGGTTGTATTTGGGGCCACATATTCACATATTCATATAATAACTTGTGCAACCTTTGTTGGTTTTGCTGCTGGGTGCCGGTTGCAGTCTCTGGATGGGGTCATGTCCCTTGCCTTTGCGTTGATTTTGGGATGGTGATCGTCTGCTGGCTTGTTGTGGTTGCGGTTGGGGAGTGGGTGATGCCATGTGTGAATGTGATGGACTTGGGAGTGGAGGGGACCAACCAGTGCAGTCTGGTGAATCTTGCCTCCTGCCCTCCAGTGTTCTGTGGTGTGTCCTGGGCATTTGTCAGTCTCATTGGGTGTAGTTTCTCCTTAACAAACGGCAAAACCATACTTTTTGCCAAAGCTTTTATGACAAGTGGGGGAAACAGCTTTTTGACACGGCATTCTGGGTGACGTTTTCAACCTTTAAAAATGGGTGATAGTGACCAATGTCTAACTCCAAGGCTACCGAAGATGGGTTTTAAGAGTAGCTCATAGTATGGATTACTTAACACTAGGGGTGTGCAAAATAATCGTCATGACGATGCATCGCAATTCTAATATTCGCGATCCAATGCATCGATTCTTGACGCCAAGAATCGATTATTAATTAAAAAAATTAATAAATAAAATTGCATGAATGGTAGGCGAACATCAGCCAAAAACAAGTGGAATACAACTTCCAGTCCAGTAGATGTCGCTGCGGATGTGTTGACGCCCGCTGCCTTGTGTCACAAGCATTTCCGGCCGCGGGATACTGCAACGAGTCGTTCATAAACAAAACATGGAGGAGACTGAGAACATTCGCCCGGCTCCATCACATGTCAAGTCAGATGTTTGGACGCATTTTGGCTTTAAAAACAAAGAAGGTTAAAACAAAATTAATGTGATGCACGCAATTTGCAAACACTGTTACATCGTGACAAACTTAAAAGGCACACATGCAGAGGCGCCATCCTGAAAAACAAGAGCCGCGAGTGCCGCAAGCACTGATTAAACAAACGACATTCAATTGCAAGCTAGCCCCAACATCTACACGTGCAAACATTTGAAAGTTTTCATTTCATTGGTTTAAAGGACCACTGAGGCCATGTAGACGGCACTGATTAACCTTATTTTGTTATTTTAAGTTTTATAAATCCTAAGCACTTTTTGTCAGTGTGTCCACTCCAGTAATAGTAATATTTATATCATGGCAATACCTCCAAAAGTCGTTTCAATAAATACAGCTATGTATGAA
The DNA here is from genome assembly GCF_011125445.2 of Fundulus heteroclitus. NCBI lineage: Eukaryota > Metazoa > Chordata > Actinopteri > Cyprinodontiformes > Fundulidae > Fundulus > Fundulus heteroclitus. The sequence goes on along the minus strand of NC_046381.1, from coordinate 29,619,948 downwards.
TTCAGTTGCTTTTCTGTCTTAGGATTTATTTCTGTTTCTTGTTTTGTTTTGGGATTTATGCTTAGCCTGTTTTTGTTATCTGGCCTTTGTTGTTAGTTTTTATTTCAGCCGTGTCCGTTTAGTCTTATGTCCTTCCTTAGGTTTTTGTTTATCAGTCTTATGTTCCTTTTATCACCTCCACCTGTTTTTGTTAATTAGTCCCGCCCTGCTCTCCTGTTCTGTCGCCTATTTAAGCCCGCCTTTGTTTTCTGTTGGCTGTCGGAATATCTCATCTTGTCCCTGTTCGCAACCTCCCGGTAAGAGCCTTGCAGCCTCAGTTATTTTTCTCCTCCGTTTGCCAGTCTGTGCCTTAGCCGTTACCTGCCCTTATGTTTCCTGAGTTTGTTTAGTATCTGTCTGGTTATGTGGGTCTGCCTGAAGATTGCTTTTGTCCTTTGGATCCTGTCAATAAAGACTTCTTTTTAGCATCAGCTCCGTGTTCGGCTAAACTTTGGATTCAACCCTAGCAAACATTACAAATTGAAGACACTATCCAGATCATACACAGCCTGTCAACCACTGGTAATGGCTGTATTTTTTTCTAACAGTGTTCAGTGAAAATATCACAATGCATTGCGATGCATCGCAATAATTCAAGTATCGTGATGCAACGTGACAGAATCGCATCGTGGCATGTGAATCGTGATTCAATTCGAATCGTGACTTCTTTGGCAATACCCACCACTTCTTAACACTATATTAAATGAATCATATTTTTGTTTTCCTCAGTGCGTATTTAGTTAAAGTTCCCATATGTGTGGGAATGGTGAAAGACTGGTAAAAGGCTAAAAGACAGTGGCAGGAAGGACAGTGTCCTAACGATTTTCTCAGAAGGAAAACACATTTTTGTTGTATGGACCTATTTATTCATTACGTCATTTAATGAATGAATAAAGTTATTTTTTATTTCTAATTAAATCCCTCTCTTTTTACATTTTTTAAGGCCTACAAACTTAACATTTAGTCATGTCTACATGGACTCTACTGTTATCTGTTGCTGCGTGGGTAATGAATCATTACCGAACACCAACTATACCCAATTTTTTTGTTGTGTGCTGCAGCTTGTAAACACTTTGTCCGTCTGGTCAACCACTTAAATATCCTCATAGAGAGAGCCAAACAACCTTCCTCTCCCACACAAGAAAAATGACCCTCTCTGCCTATTTGTATCCCAGTGCAATACATTCTTACTGTGTGACCATGTTCTGCTCTCAGTTTTGATTATACACCTTTCAAAACAACAGCACTAGCCCTCATTAATGATGTTTTACGCTCTGATTGCAATCTAACAGGGACAGGACGGTGGGGATTATCTCATAGGACAGAGCACCGGCTGATGATAAGACCATGTGTGCAATGCCAAAACAAATGCTTTTGGCAAACGCGATATTTCACTTCCTAAGAGCAGCCCTGAGGGACAGGAAGAGGCCGTGTTTTGTAGGTGATGCTGTGCACTATTAAAAAGTCGTCCAGTTGCCAGGATGTGAATGGCTTTCCTGTTGACAGGCGGCTGCGTGTTTCTCGGCCGGGACAGACAGAGGCTTGTGTTGCAAATGTAAAACGTCAGCAATATCCTGAGTCAACAGTCACCCTGCTCTTTTTTGTTTGGATATCACTTTTCCCCCCGGCAACTGGATATATTGTGGAGGGCACACAGCATCCAGACGGGAGGTAAAGCCAGCACACTTCCTTGCAATTTAGGGGAACGCAGAAGAAGCGAGCAGCGAAGCCTTTAAAGTTAATTTGACACGTGGATAAACAGAATGACGGGGAAGAAAAGGAGGCCAGGCTTTTATTGTTTGCACATCGGGCTTGGGGATGGTGTCATGACGGAGCAAAGCAGCCATCGGCAAATGCAAATTGCTACTGCCATAGTAAAAATCCCATTTTATCATTGCAAACGGCACAGGCAGAGAGCTAGATGACTAATTTAGCGTAATGTTTTACCAAGGATGAACGGGAGCCAAAAACTTCACCGGGCAAGAATGCAGGGTGTGATGTTGTCACCCAGTTTCCATGGAACAAAGAGGGTGGTGGCGGTTTGGGATATTTTCATTAGGAATGGAGGGAAAACTGGAGAAAGTGCCTCTTGGTTTGCAAGCTTCATTGATTTATCCAGCCGTTTTTTTCTCACACAATCATCCATCTACTTGAGAAGTGATACATTTGTGTGAAGAACTTGGGCAGTGTATCCCGAACGTATTACTGGTAATCAGGAGCACTTATTTAAGACGCCCTGGCCGAGCCAAGAAAATCAACATGAACCATTTACTTTTGGATTAAACGCTGTGTAGCTCCATATTTGAAATCAGAGCCAAGCATGCTCAGCCCTTGGCACTAATAAAAGGTAAACATTCAGGTTCCACTTCACTGCACACATACTATGCTCTGAAACAACCTGGACTTCTGCTGGTGTTTCACTCTTTAATTCATGCTGAGTGCTGTAGTAGTGGCTGAATGGTCAGCAATGTTAGCTCAGAGCGGGAAGGTCCTGACTTTCAACCCCAGCTGAACCTTTCAGACGATCTTCTTTTACTCGAAAGTCCCACTATGGGACAATAAAGGCATTTATATTCTATTGTATTCTATTATTTTCTATTCCAAAAGCCCCATTAAACAAAGTACATTAGAAATAAAACATCCATCTATCGTCCAGCTCAGGGTTTCTCTCTGAGGTCATTCGGTAATAGGCTGGGTGTACCCGGAAAAGATCTTCGTTCTTTCACCGGGCCAACATAGAGACCAACATTTACACACATAATCATTAAGCGATTTAGGTTTAATCCCATTTCCCCCATTGTCCCTGACTCTTTGGACTTAACTGTTTCAAAGATGTAGGGTGTTCTAATTGTTTTTGTGTTGTAGGGGGAGGGCCAAGGGAAATGATCTTGTCGCTTTTAAAGAAAGGCTATAATCAGGGCACACTTTAAAGCATAGAGTTAAAAAGACGTCCCTGTGAATCCTTATGCAAATTGTTCTAAAAAAATGGAAAAATCTAATAAAAGAAGGAGAATTGCTGTAAAATATATTGTTGAAGGGAACAACTCTAATTTGTGGTATAATCTATTCTCAGGTATTGCCCTATTGAGACATTACTTTATTAAGTATCTGAGCTTTCAACAAAGTGATGCATATATTTCCTTTTCACCAGTCTTCTCATCCAGATAAGATGAATCCACACAGCTTGTAGAACGGACTGGATTCCTTATTCGTGGTTCCTATTTGACAATAAATCCTTAAACTTGTCATTTTCTTAGATTTTTCTTGCATTGGGTCAGTTTGTAATAAAAACAGCATAACACAAAGCTGTAGGTAAAGACAAAGCACAGATCTTTTTTTAATACATGTAACTGTACTTAAACAGCTCGGTTCTTGTCTTACTGATCACTCAAAGCACTTTCAGATTTTGAGCTACATTCACACATACCACAAATATACACAGATCTGAAGGCAACTTCTGAGCATCTTCCACGGCAGTATTACTGTAGTGGGTCTCTGTGATGTAAATGTGACAAAGGTTTTATTTGACTTAATGCCTTTTTTCTACCCTAATCTCAAACAGCTGAAGAAATCCATCTGATCCAGCAGCTCTGTAAACGTCTTTACTTTGGGTCATGATGCACAGCCATGATGTACAGTCATATTCAGTCAATTTATTTCACTAACTCAATTCACAAAGGGAAACACACAAGATGAATCACTCACAGACTGATGTTTTCAAGTTTTTCTTTTTCTAAATGAAGATGATTTTCAGCCAACAGCCGATGAAAAGACATTTAAGATTAGAATTTTACCATTGCACAAAAATGTGGCCTAAAAATTAAAAGCGTTTTAAAACTGTATATATATATATATATATATATATATATATATATATATATATATATATCCGAGTGATGGAAGAGACAAGAGGACGGGCGCCATATATATATATATATATATATATATATATATATATATATATATATATATATATATATATATATATATACGTCCTTTGGAAAACATCACACAGTCCTTTAGTATTTATTTCAACATTTATGGAGCACCTGACCTGCAAAATTCAGAATTAACTACATTCAGCAAAATATGTACTATGTTAACAAATGGGACCAGAATAAAAAAAAAAAGGTTAATCTAATAATTGTAGATCCACAAAATCTAGTATCATGAGATATTGCCATTTTAATTGATAACAATGTTTCTTTATGTTTAATATGCTTATTTGTGCCCCTTTAATTTGATTTGATTTAATTTTGAATCATGTCCAGTCATGGGAAGACATTAGGACACCCCATTAAATGTTATGCTCCCATAACAATGTCTGGAACTCAGTTTTTATCTCTGGAAAAATGGGTGATGTGGTTATGGGTAAACATGCAAAAATTAAACTAGTGTTTTCAATATGCCAGATACAGTATGAACATAAACATTCTTGTTGGGGTAAAAGAAAACTATATGACACCCTTCCCATGGCCATCTATGTGCAAGTCTAAGTCATCAGCCAGAGAAAGATTTGCCCAAATCCTCGCTTTCAGCTCTCTTTTTTTTTTTTTTTTTTTTTTTTTTTTTTTTTTTGTGAAGGATGTTTTGTTACACCACTGGCCTTTATTACTAGTGGCCTTTATTTACAGTAATCAGACAGGAAATTGGTAGAAACAGTGCTGGGAAGACATGCAGCAAAGGTCCCAAGGTTGGAAACCCCAGTCGTCTTGGTTGTGGACTAATAGCCTATGTGCTATTCCGCTATTCCTCTGCACTATGTGCCACTCCAGCTATGGGATGTTTGAAAGATTTCTTGCATATACACTCCACAGATTCCCTGTGAGATCCCAATCAGGCCTCATTCAGTCCAGGATGTTTCATAATGACTATCCAGTACTGGTTGGATTGACGTGAATGTTTTGGGTCAGTGTCTTTTTTCCAAGTATGCTTTAGCTATATTTATTTTATTTTTTTTAATTTTTTTTTACACATGAATGCATTACAGTTGGTTTCTTCCTGGACAAACAGCAATCATTTAAAATGGTGATACCCCTTTGTGTAATTTTAGCCACGTTAAACGGGAATGCGCGTCTTTTGTATTTAATTTCCCCATTGTAGTAAAAAAATGTCCCCAAAAAAAACACAAAGGCTGTTGTAGGATGTTAAAATCTTCCCATGACTGTATTTAGTTATTTTTTTCTCTTTTTTAAATGTATGGTTTGCTAAAACATAGTGTGTACATTATTCAATAATTTCAAAAATACATTTTTATTCATTTCAATTATAGATAATTTTCTTTAATTTAACAAATAACTTTTTTTCCTTCATAAAATTCCTTTATTCAACTTTAATTTTTTATTCATGCAAGCAGTGTACAATCAGTATGTTGAGAGACAGAGCATGAAGGAGTTTCATGGGGATGGAGGAAAAACGTCAGACAACATGATTGTGGCCCACGGTGCATCAAGCTGTCCTGAGTGCCTTAATGCTGCCTCAGTCCCTACAGATTATATCTATAAATGCAGTCTTTGCTGCGATGAATACACAGCGTGACTGCCTCCACTCAGCGCTGACACAGCATCCGAGTGATGGAAGAGACAAGAGGACGGGCGCCATAAACAACGGAAAGCAGTGGCCTCAATCAGAGGCCACTCGTTTTCCACCACTGACTGCGCTGCATTTATTTAATTTCCTGTCTCACTTTGTCTTTGCAGAGGGAATAATGGGCCGGGTAATAGGAAGGGACTGGGATAATCGGACATTCTGGAACGATTCTGTGGGAACTACGCTGGAGGAAAATTAAGCAGAAACTTTACAAAAAGTCTACAATATTGCTTTTGCCTTGTGGTTTTTACACTAATGGAGCGTAGTGAAGGTTCTCATGTTACCCTGTTATATATTTTTTTAAGAAAAACATAAAACTGTAAGAATCACCCTTATGTTTGACAGTGGGTGTGTGGAGCAGGGTAATGTGGGGAAAACCAGAAATAAAAAAAAAACGGCTTTATCTGAACCAAACAAGAAAGTTGGAAAGCAAAACAGAAATATGTATCTCCATAAAAATGAACTAATTTCATTAATGGGTAACAACCACAGCTCATAATTGAATTGAACAACTACTGGTTTCAAGTCTCAGTGAATTTTATTAGAGTCTCATTCTCACAGGAAAAGGAGAAGAGAAGCAGACAGTTTCCTGCCCTCCACCGTTCAACCCTTGGAGTAAAGCAGGAAGGTTACGCTCCGTGTTAAATAAGCCGTCCACCTAGAGTGGGCTGGCAGACTGCCGCTATCGTATCTCGTTTCACTGCTTGTTTTTCTACAGACTACCATTTTTTTTTTCAGCATGAAGGCGTTTATTCAGAGAAAACCACATATATGAAATCTCAGGGGTTGAAATTAAGTTATAAATATAACTGCAAAACAGCTCCCTGTGCAATTAGAGTGCTATGAACAGTTTTCTTACTGGGATATATAGAATAGTGATGTAGCCTAGGTGAATGCTTTTGTTAGGTGTGCACGTTTATGTGTGAGTGTAAGTGAGTAATTGTGACACAAAATTATGTCTATTCGGCTTTATTTGCTCTCAACAAGCAAAGTTCTGATTTTCTGTGGGAAGAGCTTCAGAATTGGCCACCACCCAGCCACCAAAGGTATCAATCAGCTAGGATCACCCAAGATGGCACCCTACCCTGGGTGGAGACATTCAACTGACTGTTTTTTTCTTCTTGATGTTTTTTTTTCTGAGTTAGCAACATGACCAAGTAAATCTAGATTCCAAAGACCTATTCAGGTTCAGTAAAAAAAGTTTTAACTTAACTTAACTTATAATCAAATCCCACATGGAAGTCCAAGTTGCTACTCAGGTTTTGTGTGAAGAATAAAAAATTCTACAGCAAATCTTTTGGCTCTTGAATAAAGTAACGAGAACCAAGATACCAGCAGCTGAATTTATTGTCCTGCGTAAGCTCCTTAGAAATAAGCTGAAGAGCTCAATCATTCAGGGGGAACCCAGAGTTGAGCCACTGCTCCTCCATAACGAAAGGATTCAGTTGTGGTGATTTGGGCTCCCGATGACTCCCTTTTGGAGTTTATCTGGGCAAATCTCACTGGAAAGAGACCTTGGAGCAGACCCATTACCTGGTGGAGGAACCTGGTGGAGGAACTATCATGGCTTGGAAATGCCTTGGGATCCCCAGGGATGAGCTGGACAGTCTCTCTGGGCGGGGGGATTACTGGGTTCCCCCCTCCCAAAACTCTGACCACTGTCACCCAATTTTAGACAAAGCAGAAGACGGCGGAAGGAAGAATGGGTTTTGGCCGTTATTTCAAACTTGAGGTTTGAGCTATTTAACTTGATGTTATGGCTCTGTTATAATACACTTTTTGGCTGTTTTACAAATCCATCAGTCAAGCCACATAAGGGATTTTGTATACGTTGGCTGGTAGCCTGCCAAGCGCTCTACATTACTAAAATACCAGCATCTGATAATTCTGGTGGGCTGACCTGTTCGCTTCATGGGAACCAGCCCAGGTGTAGCATATAACCACCATTTCAGATATGCTCCCATAATCCGACTTGTCTTCCGTGTCTTTTATGTTCCTTTACTTGAACATGCAGCCCTTTTCCAAACGAGGATCTGAGACATTTGTTCTGCTTTATATTTTCATCTCAGCTCAGAGACATCACGCAGAGGGATCTGACAGATAAAAAAATAAAAAAAATGTTTCTGTCTGTCTGAGTGTGTTTCACGTTGGTCACCTTGTGATCCTGTAGAGATCCAGTTAGGAGAAGGGGTCGGAGAGTCACGGGGATGGAGGGGGATGGAGGGGGATGGGGGGGGGGGGGGGGGGGGACAGTGATGTGAAGATGAAGACAGAAAAAGAGGGAAGAGGGAAGAAAGAATGCACAAACGCACGAATGTTTTGACAAATATTGCGTTCTGGTGTGTGTTGCAGGCGATACAATCAGGGGAGTGGACTGTCTGCCAAGTCGCTGTATCTCAGAGATAGTTAATCAGTGCCGTATGAGACTCACAAGATTAGAGGAGCAGAAAAAATCTCATAAATTCCACTCCAACACAACATAGTGAGCAGTAAGACAATGCTTATGGGTGGAGATTCACATTTTATTTCCTGTTCTGACAGCTTCATTTACTCAGCCCTGTCTCCTTTTATATGTATTTCAAAAACAAACCAAATAAGCAGAGAATGGAAAATTGGAAAGTGATTTGCATAAAAAAAAAAAAAGCGAGAACTCTGGCGAAAGAAAAAAAAAACGGCACAACAAAAACAGGAGGAGGAATTTAAAAAGGAAGAACAAAAAACAACAGCAACTAGTGAGACGTTGTGTGAGCGGTGGTTGGAGGGTGGTTTCCAGGGAAATGAAGCCATATCTGATTCTCTGCGCTGACACACATGCTGCCAGGTCGAGGCCTGTTCGTAGGCAAGAGCCACAGGAGCCACATCTCTCTCTCCCTCTCTTTACCGTTGTTATTTGAGGCTTTTTCTTGGCAGTTTTCTGACACAGGCTGGAGGCCATTTGCTGCAGGAAAGTGTAACCGCATTGTCTGAGTTCGGACCGCCTAATTGCCCCACAACAAACAGAGTGTAAACTGAGGCTGATTATAATTTAAGCCCTGTGCCTCAAGTCTACTGATTGTGGGGGAGTGGGGGGTGGGGGTGGGGGGTGGGGGGGTTCTCCAGCATCTATTTCATTAAGTCCCTGGGGCCAGCAGACTATAGGGTAGAAGTTCTTATGGACATATACTTACCCACATTTCTTGTGGTGTGTGGTCATATGAGGTTAGATCCCAAAATGAAGGTCTCTTTTATTTCTTGTAGACCAGCCGTAAATAAGTATGTAATGTAAGCACGGGCTCACAGACTGTAATAAAGCAGCCGCAGTGAGCTCAGCATCGCTCTGTAAAGGTAGAAGTGACACAAAGGGAAAAGTGAAGTCAGACTTCAGATTTTAGGGAACTGCTGCTTACTTTTGGGTTTACATCTTAATGCTTCCTCACAGCCACTATTAAGGTGCGTTCACGTTGGCGACACGATGCCGCCGTTTTTGCTTGCTGTTGCTCGTCTGACGTATCGGCCGGCGAGAAGTCAGGAAGTACAGCAGTACAATGGCCCTATCTAGTAACACTTTCACTTCCCATTCAAAGTGCGAATCCTAGCTTCTTTCTGGATCTGTCTCCGTTGAGTCATATAACTCAGGCCGACAGCAGACCGCCCCCATCAGTTTTTCTTCCATGTTAAATGAAAACTGCTTCATCTCCGCCAGAGTCCTTCATTCTATCTCACAGCCACATCTAGTTCCTGATTGGTTGTCGCAATGCTACAAGACACAAAAGGTCAGCTTTTTCAACTCCAGCCACTGCCTCTTCGCATCCATCGCACGTTTTGCGTCACTAGAATTGCCTCTGTGGCCTCGCTTAGCATCGCTTCGGGACACGTCGCCCCCGTGTGGCACCTGTGCATAGGGATATCGTGTAAATCTGTCGCTCAGCCTGACACATTCATGCTCAGTATGAACGCACCTTTACAGTGTAGCCCTGGACTGGGTACCCCCATTAAGGTATGACACCATTTTAAGGCGTCACACTGTCAAAATCCATTTCTCAACGAAAAAGTCCCTAATTTTCTCCGACTGTATGTAGAGAAGATGTAGCAGTGCCCCACCCTTGCCTGTTGCTGCTCAATGATGGTTATATGGACAAAACGAGGCTACTACACTTTCCCCTTTCTCACATTGTCAGGGTTTGAGGAGAAGGACCAAAGCGGGAGCAAGACGACGGCAGGCACATGCTGATGATAATAATATTTTAATCAACGGAAAGTGCTCAACACAGGTGAGTGGGATTAACTAATTAACACAAACATCCACGTATCATGACACACATGAATGACAATTTTGCCTGTTTGCTAACACTTCTTATTCTTATTAGAAGAACTTTGTTTTAAAGGTACAGCTGGCATACTATAACCAACTGGCTACCCCAGCAGATAGCCTGACTAAACCAGCTAAAATAAACATGTTTTACAGAGCAAAATGGCAAAAAGGTGTAAGAGCACTACTTTTTTAGTGTTATTTTTTTTTCTTTTTGGGCTTATTTTTGTGTATCAAAATAGAATTATGATGAAAAATGTTGAATTTTTTTTTGAATCTGTATAAAGAATAATCCAAAGGTTGGGGTTGATTCCAGCTTCCCACATGATGATGTGCCCCTGGGCAAGGCACTTAAGCCCAAGTTGCCATCAATCTACATTTCGGTGTCTGAATGTGTATGCATCAGTGAGTGCGATTGGGTGAATGTGGCCATAGTATAAAGCACTTTGAGTGGTCAGTATGACTTAAAAAATGCTAAAGATATTCAGTCCATTTACCATTTATAGTAGCAACTGTAAGAATCATTGATGCTTTTTCTTTTAAACAAAAGCAACCAGGTCATGTTACACATTTTTGTTATTTGATGTAATTTCCTTATGTGTGCTGTTTTCAGTCAGATGTCAAAATTCCCAAGTTGCAAGTTAAGACACACATCAGCAGAAACATTGAATATGGCTACTATCCTTTCAAAACTATAACATGTTAGCAGTAAAAAAAAAAAACTTGATTTAAACAGCAATTGCATTTCTGTCAATTTAGATATTGTTAAATCATTTAAACATAAAGTGGTGTGCAAAATATTTGAAAGTACAATTTCTTAAGAAATACAGCTGGTATTGCTAGCAGCAGCAGTACAAACAAATCAACTGGCCAATATTATACACCTAGCATACAGTTTGTCAGTAATTCATACAATCACAATTTAGCACCTCTCGTTTGATATCACATGCATACTGAGTAATACACAAAACAAAGGTTGATGCCATTTCCAGATCCAATTTCCAACTTCATAGCTAAATGGAAGTGTAAGCAGCCAGAAGCTGAAGTTATCTGCTTTAGGTCATACTTGGACTTCTCCAAATGCTCTCCACTCCACTTCCCCTTTGAGTAGTTTCTATTTTGAGCACAGATCGGGAGCATTGAGCACCTCATCACAGCTAATGTGGTTTAAATAACTGATTGTACCATTTCCTGAGAACCATGGCCCTGTTATGAACAGCATCCAAAACACTTCACACATCTTTTCTAATTTCTTAATGTAACATTCTTCTCAAATGTTTGTACAGTGTTCTTAAAAGGTGGAAATGTTTTCATTTCCTGACTTCTGACGGATATCCATGTTTGAGCCTTGAACTGCCGCAGCGACTGCGAAAATAAACACAAAGGTCCAGAAACATAACAGACTCTCTGTGAATGAATCAGTCAGTATGAATTCAACCAAGCTAACAGTTTACGCCTGAAAATTGGACACTTGTCTTTCTTTTCCTTTCAGCAAAAACTGGTATTTTTTCAGTTGTATTTCAGATTGAGGACTGGGGTACATAAACATTGTCGAGTTAAAGAAACACACTCACTTTAATTCATGAATTGCAATAAGAGCAGGTCTTACTCAAAAGTGTGCTTGTCTTCCCAGGAAGTACAAAAAGGAAATTGTTTTACAATGCATAAATGAAAATAAATGTGGCACACAATCCAAGGTTTGGGACTGACATTTGCAGAGATGATGGTCCCCTGAAAAACATGAAGAACATGCTACACGTCTGCTGCATAGTTGCTTTATTAGAAAAAAGGCAACAGCGCTTCTAGATGAGTAATAATCAAAACCATGTCCTGTTAATGTAAAAATGGAGGCAATATAGGAAGTCTAGCTTTGGCCTGGACACCATGGTAAAAAGTAGGTAACAACTCCATTTTGCCTCCAGAATTTAGTCACGATATAGTAATTAAGCATAAAATCTAATAAGCTTCTTGCATATATAAATTAAGCAAAGCACTATGGCGAAAGCAGTAAGGCTCCACTTGTGAAATTAAAATCTGTTTTTTGGCAATAAGACAACAATTCTTAATGCCACATTGCCAGGCAGCACACACACACAAAAAATATATACTACTGTAGGTGTAGATTTATACTGAATCAAAATCTGTAAGGTAACTTTTTTTTTTAGCAATGAGACAAAGGAGAGCTTTATACACCATTTAATTTGAGATATACTTTGTTCTCACATAGAGTTTGCACCTGGTCAAGCAGCTTTAATCTCTCCCACAAGCTTATCTGTTTGGTCCCTTTTCCCTGGGGTTAAAGGAGCAACGACCTGCAAATGTTTTTTATCTCGTAAAAACAAGTATTGTGTTTGGGGAGATATCAGTCAGCGTCACCAGTTTACCGATTTTACCTTTAAACTTTAACCACATTCTGCTTGTAAACTTGTGGACACCTAACAAGTGGCTTTTTGTTGTGGAATATTTTTTTATTGGCATTATGCACATTCATATATTTGTTCTTGTGTTTTGGAAATAAACACAAAAACAATGGATATGTAGGTATGTAGGGAGGATGTATGGTATGTAGTGTATGTAGGTTGGATTAGATGAGATATATATATAGAGAAATAGATAATAGAGATATATTAGAGATAAGATATATAGAGGTATAGATATATATAATTAGATGTAGTGTATGTAGGGAGGTATGTATGTATGTATGATATATATATAAGATATAGATAGAGATAAGATAATATTAGATAGTATATATATATATATATATATATATATATATATATATATATGTATGTATATATATATATATATATATATATATATATATATATATATATATATATATATATGTATGTATGTATGTATGTATGTATGTATGTATGTATGTATATATACACACACACACACACTTTTTATGGTAATTCAAATGCTGTTTGCAGTGTATTTGTGAATCTTGCCTATGGCTGGAAGAAAGAAAAAAAATAGCAAACCAGCCTCAGCATTTCAAACAAATCTACTTGATATGTGAATATGCATGTTTTGGGGTATTTTATTTAAATTTCAACTCTACTAGCCTCATTTTGTAAAGAATGTGCTTTAAATACACACGTTTAATGACCGATTGCTGTGATGCAGCACTGTCTGCACTCCTGACCTGAGACGGCTCTGTACCAGTCTGCAAGTTCCTCTTCTGTCTGGGAGGGAAAATATTTGCAGATCATGTCACCCTAACTGCCAAATTAAGTTGAAATGCAAGGGGGAATGTTAATATTCCCCCTTGCATTTCATAATATTGGAAGGAACAAAAAGAAAGCGAAAACTTCAGAATGGCAAACATAGTAGCAAAAAGTCACCTTTAGTCAGAAACTTCCATTTCTCCACTCCCCCAATGTCCCATTCTCTTGGGGAGTTATTATTGTTAATCATCTTATTACGGGAGCCTGAGTGAATCCCAGGTTCAGGGCCAGATGAAAGGTCAGCCGCTGAAATTCACAGACACTGAGCCGTCAACAGATCAAAGCTGATGCTGTCTGATGATCCTACACCATGTCGCTTTGATACTGTAGCACACAAAGAAACGCAGGTCTTGGCCGGATGACAAAGTTTGAGCGTATTTTTCAACCGATACCTTTACCCTTCTCTTTCAAAGTCATGCAGAAGACTGCCTCCATAATACATGTCTTTATGAGTGGATGTTTTGTTGTACGTGGGCAGGTCGATGCGCCTCACTCACCTTGTTGTCATGACACAGATCCTGGAATACACAATTCTGAAAGAGCTGGATTGTAAAGCTCCCTGTGTGTGGAGCTTTTGAAGTCAGTACGGTTATTATACATGGATTAGGGCAACTCTTTCAGAAACATTTGTTGGTTGGTAGTGGAGCACATAGAGGCCATCTAAATCCATTCATCTTAGTCATTGTGTTACTGTTCAAACTTGGAGAGATTCAATTTATAGGAACTCATTGGTTCCCCAGTTATACGAAAGTGGAACATAAATATTTTTTTTCCAAAAATGTTGCACATTACTGGATTTAAACAGCAAACAGTAAGAGAACATTTGTGCTCAGCTCTTTGTGTTGAAAATTTTGTTCACAAAAGGTCGCCTTTTAGGTATAAATCCTGGGCAATGCTTGAAAAGTCAGCGCTGAGCGAGACCGACACTGATCTAACTAAGGATAAAAGCAGCAATATATAAATGGTCCAATAGATAAATCAATATATTTAAAATATACAAAGTTAAAAAATTTAATTAATTTTATATGTTAATATGTCATTATTTGGAATATGCCATTTACTTTACCATGTTTTATAATGTAGCTGACCCTCTCATTTTTTCTCTATTTATTTCCAGCATATTATTTATTTAAGCATTTGAATTGATAATTATTTTTTATTTTTTTTACATACTTTTCCTTTTTAAATGCTTTTCTTTTATTTATGCATTTGTCTCTTTTATTCCCCCCATGAATTTTCTGACCTTGTTTTTTTCCACACAAACCTTAAAGGGACAGTGTATAAGTAATTTTCAGTTAGCAAAAATCAAGTATTGCTTTCAAAAATACATATTCTGTCAAAGTCTAATAACGTCACATCAAAAATAAAACCGTTCTCTTAGCTTAGAATGAGCAGTTTAGAAATACATAGGTGGCAGTGCACCTAATGGAAGATGCCATATTGCATCACCATTTTTGATTACAGTGGACGAAAGGGGACAAAATCTGTCTTCTATAAGACATGCTGTCAGTGGAGGAGTATAAAACAAGCAAAGATGACTGTAGATCATTCTTTTTGGTGTTTTCTGTTGAAATGGAGGCCCATCTATACTCTTTGCCCAGCGAGAGGGAAGAGAACGTAACCAAGAAAAGAAAAAGAAGTAATAACCGGGAGAAAATGAGAGTCTATATCGGCGTACATATTATCAGCAGGTGGAGCGGAGACAATTCATGAGGTACCTGACTTTACCCTTGCTACTTCTTAATTCCTGATGCTCTTGTCCTCCGACTAACGTCCGTGTTCTCTTCCCCACGGTACCATCCTGTCTGGAACCTGGCCTGGAGAAGATCCCCTGTGTCAATTTCCGTTCTGAATCCCAAGAGCCTTCCCGGCACTCCTGTCCACCGTTCCTCCCAAGTCACCGCTGGTGTTCTCCACCCAATGACCGTCAACCCTCCAACCATGTAGCACACACAAACCGACAGTCTGTCAGCCACAGATCACTGTCTGCCTCCGCACCTCCCCTTAGACTGCAATATTCACATTCTCCATAAGTCAGCCTCTGTCTGCACAATCACTTCTCCTGCTTGCTGTTGTTGCCCAGCCCTGTTTACTTTCTCTGCACAGTCAGTGACCAGAGCCCTCGCAGCTGCCCTGCCATCCATTCCCGATTTTACCCCGTTACCATCATTCACCCAACCCCCAATAAAACTCTTAACTCCCTTCAGGGTCTCAATGGAAAATCTAAAGTGCAGATCCAGTCAATCATAACTATACTTTTATCCAATTGTATTATGTTTGCGCCACCAATCTCAGCGTGCAGTGAGACTGGTATGTGCCTTTAAATCTCACACATGCTCACTCAGCAGGCGACTTGAAGACGCTCTGACAAATGCATGGAACTGCAATGTTTTTCTTAAATAAATATGAACGCAGAAGTTGCCGCACGTCAGAGACATAAATGGCTATGGCAGCTCTGTGCATCTCACCAAGGTATTTACTCTCATTTCAACACTCATTAGCACCAAACTAAATGTCACATGTTCTAACAGGACAAACCCCCCATCAAAATGGCAAATAATAATGTTCTCCTCGTGTGTGTTTATTGTGATATGACTAGATGTATCTTTACCCATTTTAGGTGGGGACAAATATCGGGTGATCCTAATATAGTCTAGATATTTTTAGTATTACATTTTGTAGAAGATTTTAAAAGATAATTTATTTATTTTACTTGGTTATTTCATTATTGTTAATTATCAAATTAGTGCTAGATAGCCATATATCCAAATACATTATAAAAACATAGGTTTTCATGTTTTTTTCCACTTCACTATATCTGTATTTGTACAATAATTCATCCAAATATGTCAGATTTTTGAAGTCATTCTAACACAAGAAACGTATACTTAAAATGCAACCTTTGTATTTTCACAAATAGAGTAGGGTATATATTTTGAGAAAAAGAAGGTTCTAAGAAATTTCTGTTCAACTCTTGTATGAAACCTCAAAGACTTAAGGACATTTCTACCTCACTAAAAACTGTTAAATAACCCTTTGGTCTAGTCCTGGTACAGCAACTTTAGATGGAAACTTGAGTACAGCTAGCATATAACATTTAACCAGTCACAGTATTCTCTTTTATAACGTTACACTTGTTTTTTTAACCTCTTACCTAAAATTCTGCCACAGAATGGGCTTCAAATTGTCTTACAAAGTCTAACAAAGTAGAATTAGCAGTTTAATTAAAACTTTAAAAACCTAATCGGAGATATTCCAAAAAGGAAATACATGTTTCATATTTCACTTTTGTTATTGCACATCTATAAACCCCCCTGATAAAATGTTTGATTGGGTTGTTTCTCTGCATAAGTCATTTCCTAAGCTCTAGTGCTTAAGCACCTTTAACACAAAACAACAGCAGATAGATAACAGATCAACATGTATTGAGTTTTCCCACATACTTCAGTGTCTAGACTCCTGACAAATGTGATACGTGCTGCGATACTGCTGCTACCTGGACTCTGCCGTCTGGTTCCTCATACAGTGGCTGTGTGAAGCTGAACAGAGGCTCACAAACACCCGGCAGTAGCTTGCCTCCCCCTGTGGCGCGCTGCTTTGAGGTGTGAATGAGTTTCTGTTGTGACCCCCTGACCTCTTCCTGTCTCAGGACTGCAGTCAGCGTAGGGTCAGAGGTCATCTCTTCCCTGATAAATCCCCCCCGAGCGCGGGCTGTTCCACGCCGGCCCAGGATGGACACGCAGGGAGGATTAACGAGCCTTTGATCGATTGACCCAGCTCAAGCAGGAAGAGGGGAATGTGGACCTGCTGCCGATTGGATGAAATGTGCTGAAACTTGTTTTCGTCGCTGTTTACATTCCCAAATCTACACAGATAAACTGGCCATTGCTGCTTTCAGTTTGTGTGGGATCTTAAACGATGATGGAAACGCTGTGAAACAAGGCGGTTTAATAAAGAAAACGTTGAAATCGTTGCGAGCTCACGGTTTCTTCCAAGTTAATCTGATATGAGCCGCAGCAGCTTCAGAGAGGTCTGCCCTGTCAAATCAAACTCTAATGCTGTCGGCACTCCATTTAGTACACATTCTACAAAAGTCATACTGAGGCTAAGAGGAGCTGAGAAAAAAAAAAAAACTCCTTTCTCCCAGGCTGGGCCAAGTGCTATCTACTAATGAGTGACACCTTCAGGACACAGAGGGGAACTGCGGCTTTAGTCAAGAGACCTCGTGTGTGGAAACCATGAGTCTGGTTGCAATTATCCTTTCACTAGTATGAAAGCTTAATACGCTTATGATTTTTGGGTGAGCAGGTTTATTTGGCCTGCTCAGTCACAGTCATATGATGGCATGCCTCATAATCACTCTTTTAGTAGGAATAGAACAGGACTTAGGGATATTTTGCTGCGCAAAAGTCTGTCAGCGAACATGAGTCCTTCAGTTTTCAGGATATAAGTAAACAGTTTTTTATCCAAGCCATGACCTCGTCCTCTGGCCAGCTCCCTGATCTGAATCTTACAGATGAAAATGTCTTACATGTTTGCACTTACCAGAACAAAGATTCAGTCAGTGACTTCAGCACAGCCAAACTATGACAACAGTTATGACATCAGCTGTGCTGACTGCTCGTGTTTGTGTTTCTCAGACCCATTGACCGCTTTGGTGGAAAATACAGATTTCGGGCTCTGTATGCAATGTGTATTATTGCCTCACAGCAACTCTATTTTATTTTGTTTATTTAGTTTAGGTTTTTGCTGTTACTTGAAGATGCTTTAACCATATGACAATCATATTCATTAGGGGCCTCATGTACGAAGTGTGCATTTGCATAAAAAAAAAAAAAAACTTGCGGCACAACGTCAAACACACAAGTCGGCCTGTACGAAAAGGAAAGTTGCGTGAAAGTCTGCGATAATCCACGCAAACTTTTGACCTGCCGAGAAAATGTGCAGCAGCAACACAAAATGTTTCAATCCCCAATAACAAACCACAAAATACTAACACTCACTCAAATACACTAAAATCTAGCTTAACGTAATTCGGTTTTATTTAACCCATTGCACATCAAACCTGATGTTTTTTCATGAGTTTGAGCTTTTATGGTATAAATCTGTACAAAGAAATAGAATCACATTTAGCCTCATACACAACTCCAAATGATGTAAGTATTATTCTACCACATTCTTTAAACTCAGATAATGGGAAGTATGTAACAATCTTGCAGATAAAATACTAACTGTTGTGCATATGGTGCTTTCACTGACTGGAAAAAGATCAGATTTTTCAGCAGGTCAGCCATGATTAGGCTGAAAAGGGTCTAATGTCAGACAACTTGTTGGGGAATTTCCAGAATGCTTAAAGAAGGTCACAGAAGAAACCACTGGCTTTGATGGGACTCAGGTTTAAAAATTCATTGAAGAACTCTAAAGAGCTAAATATTGAAATTCCCCACAATTTTCCTCATTGGGATTATTTTAGGGAGCTGGGATCACATCTGACTAGCTGTGACAATTATCTGGGAACCAAAGCAAGCAAAACAGAAGTAATAAAATTGACTTTTTTATTTTTTCTCTGTGTGAGGAAAGCACAGAGAATACCTAAAACTGATTTGTATAATGACATCAGCAGAAAACTAGCATTCTTATATAAAAAAAGATGTTAGAATATCATGGGTAAAATCTAAGAAGCTTTCCCATACAAACACCTTAGTAAAAACAAAAACCTTAGTAGTCTTTCTCATTTTACTGCATGAGAAATTGAACAAATACTTTTTCGTCTGTTTTACTCTTTGATTCAGTTTTATTATGAATATTGCTTTTTACATTGTCATTAAACATTATTCCTACTCAAAATATAAAAGAAGCCAATGGTAAGGCCAAAAATGAGAAAATTGGCTTTTTTCCAAGATTAGTCACTCTGCTAAGTAAGAAGAGAGAACCACCCTTTCCACTCAGATATATCGGCAACAGGGTACACAACAAGATCATTACTGGATGGATAGATCATTGATGCCTTTCCAGACCTGGAAAATATATCAGGTAAATCCCATACTTCGCGGTTGTTAAATTTACCACTCAGACATATTTCTAACTGAAGACAAGAGTTTCCTACTTTGTTGCATTGTTTAAAAATAAAACATGTCATGAAATGGGAAGGGAAAGCTCTCCATAAGATCACACTCTGGGAGTGCAGGAGGAGCAGGGCCTCCATATCAGTTAAAGTTAAAGTCCCTAAAGATCTCAGTCCTCTCACAGCCGGACACGGGCCACCCTCAGACTCCCCTCCAGCTCTATTCTTCCAGAAAAAGACAAGAGAGGCTTTTAGCAGACAGATATAAGGAGTTTATCTGCATCCTTTTGGCTGACATGGAGCCTCCAGTCTCATCAAAGAGCACTGACGCCTTCACTTGATGTAATGGACAAACACTCTGTCCCTCCTTACAAGTGCACTTTGGCTATTTACTGTACGATTATGTTACATTTCGCCATCTGACTAAAGACTACAGAGGAGGTTTTTGAAGACTCAAAACGCTCTTCACATTTTCTTCTTACTCTTCTGTGCCCACTTCTCTGATTAATGCTTCGCTGCCCTTTTCCCTCACCATTCTTTCTTTTCATCTTTCTTCGTCCTTCTCAGCAACGCAGCAGCTGCAGACATGACGGTATCCCACGCCAAATCACCATGACGCCTGACCTTCTGCCTCCCCGCTCCAACCGCTAGCCCTAGGACATGACGTTACTATAGCAGCAGCACAAAGGCTTATATCTTATCTTCTAATGGTCAAGAATGACGCAGTCCGCATTGTCTTTCTCTAAGTCACATTTGAGGCCCCTGTATGGAATCTCAAAAACAACTCCAAGTCGTAAATGGATTTTTTCAAATTCTTGGTTTTCCTTTTGGTGTTTACAATGAATTGGTCCCAAGTGGAACCTTTAAAGTGATTAGCTAGAGGTGTGTTTTTGTTATTTCACTGTACAATTACGTTAAAAAAACAGCTGGATCCAAATATACGCATTTCCTGTGTGGGGTTTTATAAAAAATGCACATCGATAGATAGATAGATAGATAGATAGATAGATAGATAGATAGATAGATAGATAGATAGATAGATAGATAGATAGATAGATAGATAGATAGATAGATAGATAGATAGATAGATAGATAGATAGATAGATAGATAGATAGATAGATAGATAGATAGATGCACTGGTAAAGACAAGCGGGTAAAAGACTCAGGTGAAACACATGTGAGTGCTTGAGTAACCTATTAAGCAGACCAATCAGATGAGACATCCTTGGGAAAAGTTAAAAGGGAGAGGAAACCAACCAAACCACTGTTGTGTCAAGGCATAAAGACCAGATCAAGAATGCCGAGAGGAAAGGAGACATCTGAGGACATCAGGAAGAAGGTGGTGACAGCCCATCAGTCTGGGGAAAGCCATCTCCAAAAGATTCATCCATCCACTGTGAGACATATTATTTACAAATGGAGGGCACTAGGCATCACTGCAACTCTGCCCAGAAGTGGACAGCCATCAAAACTTACACAAAGAAGCACCAGAAAATAATAATGCAGGTAAAGGTCAACCCACGCACCACCTCCAAAGAGTGGCAGACCTCTGTCAGCGTCTGGGATAAATGTACATGTGTCAACAATCAGGAGAAATATCAATAGACATGGCATTCATGGGAGAGTTGCTAAAAGGAAGCCTCTGCTCTCAAGAAAAAAACAAAGCTGCCCGTTTAAACTTTGCCAGAGAGCACTTGGACAAACAAGAGTTTTTCTGGAAGTCCATTCTCTGGACAGATGAGTCCAAAATGTAATGATTTGGCCACAATCACAGGCACCTCCTCCCAACAGTGAAGCATGGTGGTGGAAATGTGAAAGTCTGGGCCTGCTTTTCTGCCTCCGGACCTGGACGACTCCATATAATACAGGGAACCATCAATTCCCAGGACTATCAACAAATTCCTGACCAGAATCTCCTGGCATTAGTCAGGGAGTTGAAGCTGGGATGAAAATTAAATATGCAACAAGACAACGACCCAAAGCATACCAGCAAAAGTACCAAAGAATGTCTTAAGAGAAAGAAGATTCGCACTCTGGATTGGCCCAGTCAAAGGTCGGATCTCAATCCCATGGAAATGCTGTGGCAAGATCTGAAACGGGCAGTACATGCCAGATGTCCGTCCAACCTCACTCAACTGGCAGAGTTCTGCAAGGAGGACTGGACAAAAATCCCAAAAAGCAGACGTAAGACACTCGTTTGTGGTTACAGAAGATGTTTAGTTGAAGTAATGGCTGCAAGGTATTAACTGAAAGAGTTCACATACTTTTACACTTGCCAGATTTTGTGTTTTTTGACAGATAAAATACTTTTGTTGAATAAATAATGAAAACATGTCACTGTTTTTTCTTTGTTTCCCTTATTTGGAAGGTCTGCTTTACAATTTGAGATTTGGCTGTTCATTTCACATGATTATTATAATTTTTCTTTAGAAAACAATGACCATGTTCGGGTGGTTCACAAACTTTCAAGCAGCACTATATATATATATATATATATATATATATATATATATATATATATATATATATATATATATATATATTATTTCTTGCAAAGTGAACGCTCAGGTCGCTTATGTCATGGAGGCAGTAAGGACTGACACTAGATGATGAGAATAGAAGTAAAGAATCCAGCTGGACATTTAAGCTCCACCAAGTAATTTTTGAGTGTTGCTGTTCTAGACCAACGAAATAGAAAACGCTTCACCCAAAAACTTAATTTTATCAAGACAAACATCTGACACCCTTTTCATGACCTTTTCTTCTTTTTTTTTCTTCTTTTTTTACATTTTAACATTCAATGTTTCATTAATTGCCACACAACAAATGAAATAGAAAGTAAAGGGAAACTGCAGGGGGGGAAACCTGAGCCCCTGAGTGCTTGTAACTTGGCAGTTTTGACTGGCAGTGAAAAACCTTTGGACACCTCTGCTCTAGTTTATTCTGTATTTAGCTGCATAAATCTTCCTGAGAACTCTGAGCAGCTTCCCTGTCCCTGTTGAAGAAAAGCACGCTCACACCGTGATGCTCCAACCAGGTTTTGCTCCAGATCAAAGACAAGCCCGAGAGATCACAACCTGTGACTCACGAAATGTACAAAAGACTCTAAAAAACAAGCCAGAAGTCGCTTATAATATACAGACTTCATTGATGCCAATGACCTTGCATTGAGCTACTGTAAAACTGCTCGTTTTACCGCGAGATTGAGAGCAGAGCCGCAAGACAGCCTCCAGGTCGGTGCACAGCAAGTTGCAGGTGTGGTTAGTTAGTTAGTTCTACAACAGCCAAAGAAATGACACAGAAATCCAAATAAATATACATTTGGTCTGCGAAGTTCAGTAAAGAGAATGGACAACCTAAATGTGTGGCTTGTACTGAATAAGATGATGCATTCTAAATGTTCACTTGTTCAGCTGCTAAAATGTTATCCTTGATACCATACCTTGGATCGTGTTTACAGCCTAGACTTTTCTTTACTTCTTCCCACTGATGTTGGTTGGAAAGATGATGGTACAGGCTGTGCTGCAGGTGGAAGTGAGACTTGCTGGTTTGACCCATCAATTGTCAGTCTGCCTTTAATCCTCCCTGCAGTTGTGGTGGATGATGAAGCAATTCTGCAAGTAGAGCAGGTCTATATATTTTGTTTGGGAAATCTGGTCATTCAACTCTAGCATGGTTGCTTTAACAGATCTCTTCCATTTTGTTGTCAAATCTTTCTGAAACCATAGTTTCAACAGTTGTACCTTGACCACATTTTTTTTCTGTTAAATAATGTTTTACAACAAATCAGATTCAACAAATTGAAAACCTGACTTTGTTTTATAGTAGGCGGATTACATGTAACCAAAGTTGAACGGATTTTAACCCCAAGTTTGGCCTAACACAAGTTACACATCTTGCTGAAGTGTGCCAAGATTCTCCTCTCATTAGAGGACAATAGCCGTGGAGAATTCCTTTTTCAATCAGACAGAACCATACAAGGGGCTGTGTGTGGCGAAGCTGAAAAATTGGAGCGGATAGATGGAAAACTCGGGTGGCCACAGCGCAATTTATATACACTGACAGGCGCAACTGCACCATCATCCAAGCATTAAACACCCACAAGAGTCAATGGTGTTGGGTGCATAGGTTGAGGCGCCTCAGCTGCTGAGGCCTCTGGTGGGGTGAGGAGGTCAGGAACATTACCCACCATTTGTAAAAAAAGAGAGTAGGCATGTCCAACAAGTTCCACCTGCCACTATATTTATGAAATTACTCATTGCAGCATTTGGATTCCATCAGGCTTGACACAGTAGAAACCCCAACCGCCTGTTAGTTCAGGGCCTCATCGACAATGAGGTGTTGTTGACTGCTAAGAAACTGCAGAAGACTGAGCCGCTCCACCTATCAGCACCAGACCAGGCATGCCATGGTATCAACAAGAAAATCACACCTACTGAGGGGGGTCACCAAAACTTTCAACCCATAAGCTACTGTTTCCTGTGACAGTTGAGAATATTTGAAGAAAGGCATGACATTTTTTCTGAGGGAAATAGAACCTGCTTGTGGCATTCAGGTTGTCTGTGTGCACCTAAACCTGCAGTAGTTGTTTTTTTTTTTTAAAAAGTGAATAAAAGCAGAAACAAATATGGCAGTTCTTTTACCTACCCGTGCCTCTACTTTGGTTTACGGTTGCAACTGAAAAACAAACTTCTCAATGAGCAAGAACAACCCACATGGGAGCTGTTCTTTTATAATGAAGCTTTTTTTTTTCTTTTCTTGTCAATGTTTTTACTCCTATGTGCTGTGAAAGCAGCGATGCACCACATTAAATTTCATCTTGTATGAGCTCCTGCATGCGCATAATGACGGTATTCTAACTCTGATTCCAAAGACCGTCTGCTGTCAGCATAAAAAAAGAAGTAGATATCTCAAATTAGAGTTGTGCTGTGTTCAGGAAGATTATCCTTCATTATTATTATTATTATTATTATTATTATTATTATTATTATTATTATTATTAATAATAATAATAATAATAATAATAATAATAATAATAATAATAATAATAATAATAATAACAGATTCATGTTTTTTTCCCAAACAGGTACTGTAGATGCATTAGATTGTATTGTAGAGTCAAAATAATCTAATTGGATCAGGACAGCACCCTTAAGGTGCTGACAGTATAAAAAGAATATCTCAAAATATAGATGCACAACTTTGTTGTGATGAAACAGAAACAGAAATAAATCAGAAGGAGAGAAGTCTTGCATAGAATTTACTGATATCTCCACATGTATTGACACCCATGGTGGAGATGTGTGAAGTAACCTGACATAAATTCCTCATTCATCGCACAAAACAATTACTGTAGTTCCATCTTAATTAGCTTTGGGTTTGTTTTTTAACCTCGCTTATTGCAGGGTACTGAGATCAACATATACTGGGGTCACAAGAAAAAAGAGAGTTGATCTCTTACTAATATTGTTTGGAAGAAATAGAAATCCCAATTTCACTTTCTTTACTGTGTTTTGTTAACAAATAGAGCAAAGGATTCACAAATCTCAAATGGATTTTGTAATCAGGGCACAAGAGGGTGTTTGTAATGATGCCACAAGATATAGTCTGAGCCCATGAGTGTAATGCATGCAGGAATATGACAGAAGGCAAATATATAAAGCAGTTATTCAAAGGAGATAAATACAAGAATAAAAATGACATTTAAATGATGGACAAACCCTATAACAGACACAGAATACCAAATGTTGTACAAATTATGAGTGTTGGCATTGTCAGTCAAGCAAACAACCTGCTTATGTCTGGTTGGCTGATAAATATGTCAGTGGCCAACACAAAGGAAAACATGGCTACTATTATGATGTAATGATTACTGTCTGTTCCTGCCTGAGATGCTGCTGCGGTCCGATGACATCACTTCCTGGTCCTAGTGATTCATCTGCAATTAGTCTGAGTGATTACTCCTGCGACAGCTCTGATTACTGGGAGCTGTTGCACCTGGGAGGAGTACAATATATTCCTGGTGCTCCCAGTGTGTAAGCGCCAGATTCTTGAAAGCCATTGTGTGAGTAGACCATCCAGCATTCCTTGCTCTGATCTCCTGTGTTTGACCTGTTTTGTTCCTGCTTCTCCTGCCTGCCTTGCCCATGTCGGATACTTCTGTTGTTCTCTGGACACTGACCTCCTCCCTTACCTGCCGACCAAGCCTGACTGTGTCTGCCCTCGTCAAGAAACAAATGAGTCACCCTGTGATTCAGATCCCCAAGAAGGAGCCATCTTGTTTAATCTTCAGAGCCAGTGCAACCTCAAGGAATCTGAAAAGTGACCCTGAAACTGTTTCCAGTCAGTCCCTGTTCCAGCAACACCAGTTTTACAACAAACTCCTTTAAGCATTCATCTCTTGGGTTGGCTGAATTTTCAGGTCTCCAGATTCTGAGGGTGAAACATTATATATGACCAAGGTAAAGATTTTCTTTTTTTTTTTCACTATGGCAGGCACTGCTGGCCACTACCTCCCAAAATTGACTCCTCGTCTATAAGCTACAGCGTAGTAAACCTACATTCAACAGCTACCTAGCCTGCCAAAACCCAGAAAACTAGACAGGTATTGACTAAATTAAGAGTGTCCAAACTTTTCATCACATGCGCCAAAATTGTCTCATCAAAAGTACTCGAGGGCTAAAAAATTGAAATAAAAAACAAACAAATTCCCCCCAATTTTATTATTTATTTTTTCCCTTTACCGGCTCCACAAAATATGATCATGCACTATTTTAATTAAACAAATTTGTGAAACTTTATGTATGAAAGGGATGTCTAAATCATTCCAGATTAAAAATTTAAAAGGGGTTTTATATCTTTTGTCATATTAAAAGATGGTTTTCCCTTTTCCAAATTCCAAATTATTTTGGACCCTATTTTTTTGTATTTTCTCTGCAATACTAACAGGACTTGAGTCAGTCTTTCTTTGGAAACAGTCGCTGTATTTAGCCAATTTTTAAAAATGAATGAAAAGTTGATTTTAATGTGATAAAGTCTGCATTTGAGTAAAGGTCATTGAACCAATGTGGTCCTATTTATACTAAGAAATTAAAGATACTTTGTGTTGTACCTAACATTTTGCATTGTAAGAAACTTTTTACTTATCTGTAGCACTCTTTCCCTAATTAAGAATAAAAAGTCTCCATCTGCATTACTCACATGTGCTGGTGCGTCAAATAATTGTTGAATTGCAGTTAAGGGCCACACAAAATCTGTCCAGGGGACAGAAATGGCCCTCGGCCACACTTTGGACACTTATATTCTAAATCTGTTGCAAATGTATATGTGTCGGCCAAAACCCATCCCACCCCTCTAATTGTATTATTAATGGAGTTTGAGATAGATCTAGATCAAGCACTGACATGGTGATGTTAAAAAAAAAAAAAAAAAAAAAAAAAAAAAAAAAAAAAAAACTTGTCTTACTTAAGAAAATATGATAATAAAAGTAATAGAGACTAAGGATATGAAATAATACATGGAGATGCAAACATGGTTTGGTGCTAAATCACAGACGTTTCTTCCTAGTTATGACAACCATAAGTACAATAAGTGTTTATTCATCTTGATTTATCAGTCCAGGTCTTTATCCCTGAATGCATTTGCAAACTGTAATCTGTCATTTAAGTTTCTTTTGAAGCAATCGCTTATTTGTTTCAATGTAGATAATGAGACGTGTTTACAAGCTTCAGCCAACATGCATGTGCTTTTGTCCTAGGGCTGATATACACATTTCACACCAAAACACATTTGTGTCATGAACACAAAGCCAGCATTCTTCCTGAACAGTATAATTCTTGCACATTCCAATGGTGTTAACCATTGTTTGAATGGAGAATTACCTGAAGGCATCTGGAAAATATACCCAAGGATGAATCAGACATATGGATGTCTATGTTTTTCTCCCAGATATGTTGGTTCTTTTTTTTTAATCTTCCCATGTCACACAAGGCAGCGTATTTAAGAAATGGTTCAAAACCCATCCACAGGCATGTCTCCATTTTACTCAAATGTTGAGAATCAACTTTTCAGAAACTTCTAGAGTCATAATATCTTCTTTTTCACAGCCATAAATACTGTTGAAGGTCTAGTCATTTCAGCATATGTTAACGTCTGACATGAGCAATGTCAAAACTGGCTCTCTGTCATTATTCTGGCATTTACTGTATTTAAACGAGCTACATACCCCATAGATAAGTAAGAGCTTTACTGTATAATCAACCTAAATCATTTTCATTTGTCACCCGGGATGGAAGTATGGGGTTGGGAATTGATAAGATTTTCATGATTCCGATTCCTTTATCGATTCTGTGAAACGATTCGATTCCTTATCGATTCTCTTATCGATTCTCCTATCGATTCCAAATTAGGGAAATTTATTTAACCTCTTAAACAAAAACAGACATGGTATTAAGCATTTAAATTTAAAGTAATACTAATTTACCATTTTAGAGACATAAAAAGACAATAAATAAACATTAAAGTATGATAGGTTGGGTTCTGCAATGTTATGAGTATAAAACTCATCTTTAGAACCAATCTCTGCTCCAAATGGTGATCTGCACCGCCTAATCTAATTCCAGCAGTTATCATCAGTTATTGCAACCGTAAACTGCAGAAAATACGGGCAAAGCAGCTCCTCCTGAGTTTACTCTCTGCTGCTGTCAGGATGAGCTGCAGCGCGTTATGAGGCGGAGGGATATTTCGGCGTCACTTAGTTTAGACCCCAAAAAATCGACTTCACTTTCAGAAACAAGCCCAAAAAACTGCAACCCCACAACTCATGAAATTTACAAGCAACCTTAGAAAAGATAAGACCAAAGTCGCATAAAATAAGTGGGCTTCGCAACAGTGAGCATACTTTCTAAGAGTGTCATATGAATCCGCCCCTCTGGTCGGTAAACAAATGTTCCAGCAAATTCTACATCATAAAAAGAAAAACCTACCGAAAAAACTATTCAAAAAATCTGGAGTAATGTGGATACTCCACATTACTCCAGACTTTTTGAATTGAGAAAACTTCCTGCATAGGAAGCGAAGCGTCTTCAAACTTTTTTTGGAACGACCATGACCTGGATGACTGAGAATCTTCACCAGCATATCAAACAACACTGCATTCAATATGAATGAATGAACCCATTAAATGTTTTTCTTTTTTTTTATTTTTTTATTGGAAACATGATATAGATTGCTTCCGGAATCGGCTAGTAATTTTGCCCGTTCACCAGCAGATTTGTTACTGTGAGCACCACTTCCAACACAGTCATGTGCCAATGGTCAACCTAATGCAGAGTGATTCAAAATAAAAAAAATTGGGAAAAAAATTGTGATTCAGCAACAATCCTAATTTTATTCCCAGCATCCTGCCATTAACGTAATTCCACAATATTTGAATCACCCAACTCCTGTTGATAAAGCAGAACATGTACTCATGATATAGAGCGAGACAAAAATGTGAAGACATTTGTTAGCTCTCAGGGCATCGTCTGTGCATGCACTGATGAAGCTGATTATAATCCACTCATCTCCCCGTGCTTGAAATAACAAACACAGCCAAGATCTTTGGAACACTTCCTTAAATACATTTGAGAAATGCATGTTTAGCAGTCTGAAAACACCACGACTGCAGCTTGGCACAGTCCGTGAACAGTAGGATTAATGATAAATTCCCTCTGATGCAACAGCAGCCAGTGTGAGATTGGCCTTTAAACATACTGATCCAGTTTGACTAGGGTTAATTTAACACAACCACTAAACACCTCTCGCCCATGTTCAAACACACACACACGTTATCATACTCAGGCAGCAGTGGCTCATCTCACGCCATATATTTAGACATGCAATCCTTTGGCAAGCTCACTGTGAATGGTTTGGCTCAAAGGCCCCTGGCTGTGTGTACAATAAGGGAGACTTACCGAAACAAGGCTGGCACTGAGAGGCCAACAGTAGGAGGGTGGGGATGGGGAGATGTTTATTTGAAGAACAGCGGGGCGTTTGCAGAACTTTGATCAGTGCTCGTGCGCTAGCTCCTTTGTCTCTTTCTCTCAACCACAGACTGGTCACTGAACAGTGTCGCTCACAGGAGGGGGACCGTGGTATCCTGGTAACGAGGGCAAGATTGACTCCAACACAGAGCTGCATGCTGGCAAGTGGGGGCCCTTTATCTCCTAACTCTGGCGTTATTTCATTCATCATGAAATACCTGAACAGGGACAATTCTTATTGCACCCTGAGGATAAGGGAAAAGTGTGCCTTTGTGTAAAAAAAACTGCTTGAACTTTGCCCGCTACATATATAATTATTTACAGATCACTGAAATGAAACTTTTATCATTTTATCAGCCATTTTGACCTTAAAATGACTAGTTTACTCTACTGGGGCGATGGTGACTCAATGGGAAAGGTGCCCCTTGTCATCTGAAAGTTGTGGGTTTGGGACGTTAGTAGCTCGGTTTTGCTGTCACTGTAACTGGAAGCTGTAAGAGCGGATCCAGTCAACTCCATCTCATTTTTAACTGACTAGACATCTAGAAATGGAAGAGGAGTGTAGACACTTCATTGTTCAGTTAGTGGGTTAAAACAGAAAAAAAAACACACAACTGTTCCTCCGTGATTGTTTCAACATACCAAGACTGCCTAAAATCCCGTCTGTTTAAACTCCATTCACAACATTTATGCTCAATATTGCACCTTCTAAATAAGTAAACGTCTCTGAGGTTGTTTCCAGATTTCTGACAAAAATATAATTTGCTCTGATTGACACTTATTTCCAGAAATTCTGTCTGCTGCAAAAAAAACTCTTCCTTCCTAAGTCCATTTCAGCAGTCTGCTTTATTTTTGTAAAATATATTTTGTTTCTAGATAGACATGCATGAATGAATCAAAAGAAACAGACCACATGTACAAATAATCACTGAATAAAGTAATAAAGTAGTGTTAAGTACTTGCCGGCGTTATTACACTCCTTTCTTTAAAGAATGGAGAACTACTTTTTAATTAGTTTTTATCAAAGAGTACCACTCATGCAGAGTGCCTTAACGCTCTATTCTTGGCCTCCTCCTCTTCTCTCTTTACCCCGTCCCTTTGGAGTCAGTTATAAGAAACCAGTGTTTAGCCTTTTTCTTAGGGAGAAGACAGTCAGACTTTTATGATACTAAAAAGGAAAATAGTTGCTTTAAAAAGAAACTTCTAAAAGGCATTGCAGAAATCACGGATGTCAACAAAGTTAATTTTGTTTGGACGCCTTGATGTCTCTGACATCGGTTAGAGTCAGTACTGACTCTAAGTCAGTAGACCTTAGAGTCAGTATCTGACACATTCTGCTACAGACATGAGTGTAAGACTGGAGAATAATCTTAACTCTGGTGCACAGTTAAAATCTGGGGTCCGGTCCAGTTTTTTCAATCTATGCTTTAATACAACTTTCTTAGATTACTGCACTGATCTTTACCTTCCATTTTTAGCAGCAGTTCATTAGCTACTGGTTGACATTTGGATTGATTTTACAATTATTTTATATATTTTTTTAAATATCTTCATGGCCTTGCTTTCCAGTATGTGTCAGACTTGCTTCATATGGACGCTCCCTAACGTTTGCTCAGTTCTGCTGATAAGTTTTTATTACGCTTTATCATGCTGCGTCTTTGCGCATGATCCAGCTGCTGATGTTTTCCCTCTTTGCACTTCCCTCATACACTTCTAGACTGTTAAAGCTTATAACCATTGTCATCACCTTTCACAGTGACTAGTTTCTCCTCTCAGTCTCTGCCCTGAACAGACAAATCTATTGTGCAGGGCGCTCTAGTGCGTAATTATGCAAGCCGAAGGCTGTGTTTGGCATTTCCCATACCATACAGTTATGCTGATACGTAACACACTCTCCTTACCACTGTGGGATGGACAGCAGATCGGTCCTGAGTGAAAAGGGCGAAGAAAGCAGGGCTCAGGACACAATCCTGTGGCGTTCTTGTGTTGAGGATCAGTGGAGCAGATGTGTGTTTCCCTATCCTCGCCACCTGGGGCCTTTTGGTGAGAAAGCCACTGATCCTGGATAGTAGAGGTGTGGATAGTCCCATTTTTGTGGAGCTTCTGAGCCAGCATGTCTGGGAGCACGGTGTTGAATGCTGAGCTGAAGTCCATGAAGAGCATCCTGGCAGATGTTGGGCTGCTGCAGATGAGTCGGAACTGAGTGCAGTGCTAGGAGACAGTAGAAGAACGAAGAATAGCAGGGAAGACAAGCGAAATTATATACTATATGTGTATATTTATCCCAATATCTTTTATTTGTTTAGTTGCTTGATTATTTTTAAATATTTGTTTTATTTTTTTTACATTCTTTATATAGGCCACACAAAGATTCAAATCTGTATGACTCACACAGACAAAAATAGGAAATTAGAGAGATTTATTCACATAAAAGTCCTTTGGCACTTGGACCCCAGCAGAAGACGAGAAAGCTGCATATGTCAATGAGAATGTTCATTTTATGATTAGGATTAGTGAGTTCTTCACCCTGTAGACTAGACACTGGTGGTGGAGGCCTTAGGATAAGGACAAAATGCTTTGTCATCATACATACAACAAAAGTTTGTAGATCAGATGAAGGGTTAGCCTGAGTGCGCCGCCACTAATGGCCGACCTTACCAGCATGTCTTTAGTGGTAGAGGATACTGGAGCGCCTGGAGGAAACGTGCAGGAAATAGACACGGGGAGAACATGCAAACTCCACACAGAAAGGCCTCAGATGAGCCAGGGTCTCAATTCCAGGACAATTTTGCTGTGAGGCAGGAGTGCTAACCACTGTCCCACTGTCCCACTATACCACCCAGCAGGGAGGAGTAGTCAGCTGAAGCTTGGGAGCGTGAAGGTGGAGATGGGGTGGATGATGGTCGAAGCTCAGCTGACGCTCAGTCGAAGCTTAGCTGCAGAGCAGAAGGATCCATGAGTAGGATGCCTTACAAGTGAGGACTTGTGGGATGGAAAGATGAGGTCCTGCTGCGATTGGCTGGAGCACAGATGGTTGATGAGGCAATCAGTGGAGCAGGTGTGCAGAAGGGGGAGGCCTTTCAGCTTTAACTTTCGTTGAAACTCCCTTTCTTGTTCTTAATTTAATATTTGATTTTCCACTAAACACCAACGACCTATTTGTTTTATTTTGGCATTAAAGTTAATTTTTCATTATTATAAAAATGAACAGTATTCATAGTTTGTTTCTCATTTTGCTTTTTATTTTTACCACTTCCTGCTCTTTCATTCAAAAGTTCAACTCTCTCTTCAATTACTTGCTATAGTCTTCATTATGTTGTAATACCTTAAAGTTGAACAGCTTTGTTATTTAGAGTTGAGAACAACCATTTTAAATGTGGACTTAAAAACGGTTTCCAAATATTATTAAAAAGTATCCAGCTTTGAGTGAGGGGAAAAACACCCTATTTATTGACCATTAAACAAACCCCTGCATCCCTTCTAACAAATATCCTCATTGCTCTTCTACTCAGTCCTCCCTTAAACACTGCCTGTATCACCTTGCCTGTCTCATTTCCTTACCCAGAAATAATCCTCTGGGTTGAATGATAATATATTTCAAATCTAAATGATCCAAGGGGTGTGAATAATTTGGGACTTAAGTGTTTAAATGCCCCACATGTCCTTGGTAAATGTGATTTACCACATCTTTTGGTTAAGAGCCATACCAATCAGTCCTCATAATTGCCAGACCTGTACAATCAAGAAATAAGTTTAATAGAACCATCTATAAAGTAGACAAAATTATATATAAAAAACACAACACATCATACCTCAAACACATCAAAGAAAAAAAGAGAGTCCATGGCATCAATCAGTCTTGAAAGCCTTTAGAAATGCATGAATAAGGCTTGGAACTGCAGCAGATGACAGTGACAACATTATCCAAAATTACTCCAAAACCCCATCATTGAAACATCCAAGCGGTCGCATAGAATCCAGAACAACATCTAAGCACTGCAGGCCTCACTGCACAAACACTGACATTTCCAAGGCCGAAAACTCTGCCAACCAAAAAGGACACAAAGCCTGGCTCACATTTGACAAACACAATCTTGGTGAACACCTGACAAAACAAAGCAGAACATTTTGAAAGTTCTGCATTCTGCTACACCTGGCATAAGCTAACAGCATATTTTAGAGCAGAATATCATATCAGAAGTCAAACATGGTAGAAGCACTGTGGTGAACGGGGTCTGCTTGGATGCCTAGAGCTGGACAAATTGGCATACATTATGGTGATAAAAATTCTGCTCTCTGGCAGAATATCCTGAAGTAGAATGTCCGGCCATCAGTTTCAGAACATAAGCTCAAACAGATCTCAGCTACACAGCAGGACAATGATCGAAAGCACAGCACTTAGTCCACAACTAAGTATGGGTACCTTTTACATTTGAACTGATGATGTACTGATACCCAGAACTCTGCATGCATGGGAAGATCTTGCAATCTCCATGCAGAATGATTGAAGACTGAGATTGAAATCCAGGCCATTGTTGTTTCAAGGCAACAGTGTTACTGAGCGCATCACTGTGCCGCCCTAAAACATTTCTTTATGTATGAAATAAAGCAATTGCACAAAGAATAATGAGAATCTTTATTGTCATTACAACATACATTACAATGAAATGTATCCTCTGCATTTAACCCATCCTGTAAGTTAGGTTTATACTTATTGTATTGAACATAGCACATGCGACCATGATCGCATCCAAAAGTGATGCGATTGCGCCATACCCGCCCCTGAGTGTGGACCCTGCGGGCTGCTGCGGCGTGAGGTTGTACACCTCTGAGTTTTTGTAACTTGGTGTGCCCCACGCGCGCATGGCCCAGAAGTTTCAAGAGGCACAATTTCTTTAAATGCAATGTTGTTACTGCTTATTCTGTGTCTTAAAACAGCTCACGCAAAGTACTTGTATACTTTCGGGGGGGGGGGGGGGGGGGGGGGTTATTGGCCAAGTTTGTGGGTAAAAATAAGGATTTTGATTTCTGTTTCCATCACTTGGCGTAAATCGAGTCTACAACATCAGCTCACAGTATATAACGCCATCCACTTTTATTTAGTAAAGCAAAGAGGTGTTTTTTATAAACCTACGTCTCTAGCCCTCCGTTTATCTCTGCTGAGCTGCCACAAAGACAACAACTACTCATTCTGATTGTCTACAATACTGTGCTCGGCCATTTTTGAAAGTGTGACGTCAACTGTTTCTTCTCTTTTTACTGCATTTCCACTGCTTATTTTGAGTCCTGTTTTTGGTGAATGCTGGACCTACGTCCGTGTCAAGTACAGACGAGTGTGGCAACTCAACGCACAAGTATAAGTCAGCATATAGGGAGCAGTGGGCTGCCACTGTGCAGTGACCAAGGAGCATCCTGGGGCTAAGGGTCTTGGTCAGGGACCCAGAGTGGTAGTCTGTGGGAGTCAAACGAGGAATTTTGCAACCTCTCCAAGATGCAAGCACTCTGCTTTCTAATCATAACGGCTTAGTGATTAGAAAGTCATTGCAAAGGCTTGATCACAGCTGTTGCCAGCGAAGGCGTTCCAACCAGACTTAGGTTTGTCTTGATAACTTTTTTAATATTTCTGTATTTGGTACGTGAAAGATATGGGTGTGAAAAAAAAAGCCAAAACAGAAGAAATCTTACAGGGGCAAATCCTTTTTCACAGCATAGTAAGTTCATGAAGAACTGTTGACCTGGATGTAGGGCCATCACCAATTACAATATTCTTCAGTCAGATCCTCTCCAGCCCATGAGAACTTCCTCTTAACTCCTCTGAATTGGGCCATTGTGCAAACCTGACCTTGGAGGTGCTTACTCCAGTAAAGAAAGCTTGTTTCGTGGCTTGAGGGGAAACTGACAGGTGAGCTTAGCCAAAAAGATACTTACTAGACTGCTGTTAGGTGAAACACTTCTCGTCCCAGAGTTATCCTTCTAAAGAATGGTTACCAACAGAGGCAAAGGTCAGGGGGTCAGAACACTCTGCAAAATCCTACAGCCCTAGCAACGGAGATGAAAGTTAGCCCTAATAATCCGGTAAAGTGCCCAAATGGAGCAGAAATTCCCCCGAGGGGGGAGGTCTCCAGTCTGACCTCAACCTTTTTTTTTTTTTTTTTGGCCCTCCAAACCTAAACCACTAGAAACACTTGAGTTCTCATCCATTAGGCAAATAAGCAATTAGAAGCCTAGCAAACATA
Organism: Fundulus heteroclitus; assembly: GCF_011125445.2. Lineage (NCBI taxonomy): Eukaryota > Metazoa > Chordata > Actinopteri > Cyprinodontiformes > Fundulidae > Fundulus > Fundulus heteroclitus. The sequence goes on along the minus strand of NC_046381.1, from coordinate 29,584,473 downwards.
ATCAGCCATTGTTGGAATGGAGTGGATCACAGGGTGGAGGTGGGTGAGTTACAGCCAGAAGGCCTAAGTTGATATTTCCAAGCTGGATGTCTGAGATGAGGGTGCTGAGTGACTAGTTTTGGCATGCAGCTTTTCGTCTGCCCCCTCCGCCTGCTCTTCCCACCGCCCCAGTCAACAGTTTGATAAACACTCTCAGGCACATAAAGGGGCAACTTAAGAGACTAATGGAGCTAAAAGCCCCAAATGAAAAGAAACACCAGGCTAATAAATGTCATGTTTTTAACGACTTGAACAAACAAAGAGCTTGAGAGCAGCTTGGTTATGTTTACTCATTTGTACTTACAGGATATTGGAGTCCATCGCACAACATGGAGCCCCCCCTAAAAGTCCCATAAAACTTCCTTAAACATTCAATCAGATAGCTCTTTTTTTTCAGTGTTAGTTTTCCCATGTAGAAATTGTGACATGTGCTGTTTAGCTGATTCTCCCAAGTATGTTCCCAGGCTTAAATCATTGTTTTTAAGATTTTAAATTACTCAACTTATCTATTCTCTTGTCCTGCTGTAGTCTAAATTTTTGTCAGACGGTTTTAATTTTGGAAAGCAATGTAACTAAATACAGCACAAATATATCTGCTCATTTGGCTCAGCTTATCAAATATAGATATTGTGTTATTTTTGCAACGTGACTTAAAAGGAGAAGGATACATGGTTTTCTTTAATTTCCCATTTTTCACGTAATACAATCTGAGAAGTGTGGAGTGAATTTTGTATGAACAGTCCTTGTTATTTAAGCAGGGTTAAGACATAAACAATATCTTGGGCTTGGAACATCTCACGGAGGTCTGTTCAGTCCATTTCCTGAAAATGGAAAGAGAATGACACAACTACAAACCTACCAAAACGGGCTGTCCACCATAATTGACAGACCAGGAAGACAGCCAAGAGTCCCATGTTAACTATGAAGGAGATGCAGATCCATTGTCTAGGAGTGAAAATCATTGTTGAAAGCAAGCCATTCAAAGTTCTTTATGCAGTTCCTTAAGGCCCTGAGGGGACACCTTAAACATGTGAAAGAAGGTGCTCTGGTCTGAGGATACCACAACCGAACTCCGTGCCCCCCACTTAAAAGGCAAATCCAGCAAAACTATGACCCTAAACATACAGTCAGAGCCACAGAAGAATGGTTTCGTTAAAAGCACATCCAAGTTTTAGAATGGCCTGGTCAAAGCCTAGACCTGAGTGCAATTCAAAATCTCTGGCAGGACGTAAAAAGTGTCGTTCACAGATGCTTTCCATCCATTATGACTGAGGCTGAGGTATTGTGGAAAGGTGTGTGTGTGTGTGTGTGTGTGTGTGTGTGTGTGTGTTGCCTTCTTTATGTTAGTCTATAATCTAAAATCCAATTAATATCAATGTATTTATCACATGTCAATTCAAACTGTCAATGTCAATTACTTTACTGTAAGACATTTGAAGTCAGTTAAACTTGCAAATGAAAGTTCACCTCCTGCCTTAAAAACTCATGTTAACTCAATTAGCACTTTATCAATGTTTCAACCCAGAATCTAAAGTTTAAACAGTCTATTGTACTACATTGTTTTTGTTCCCTTAAAGCAGTTCTTTAAGTTATCAAAGTAGAGTTAACCTTTAATCACTTGCTGTCTCAACTTGATGAAATATTATTGCATATTATCAATACAGGGGGACAGAAGTGAAGTATCTTGCCCAAGGACACAACAACTGAGATGGTTGGAGCAGGGGATTGAACAAGCAACTCGCCGGTTACAGGACGACCTCCCTAACTCTTAAAGGAACAATAAGTAATATCTGGTTAAAATCGGAACAACACATACACAATGCCTTTCATGTACACCCGCCATTTACTCAACAGTCCGTTGTTGTGCTGATTTTTACTTCCACAGCACCGGTATATGTTATTTTCTTCTATTTCTGGTCCGCTTCTCTTACTTATTCATGTTTGCAGGCTGCTGCTCTTTTACCAAAATAAAACACCACCTGGGATGGAAGTAACGTTCCCTGTAAACAATCGGTCCTCTCCATCAACAATATCTTTGTCAGGTTTTTCTCATTTCAAATCTAGAGGTATTGTCCGGAACTACTTCGGTTCAGAGTGTAGCCCGTGTTTCCTTTCTGGTTCCTGAGGTTCCCAAAACAGAACACAACATTTGGTATTTCATCTTGGCAAAAGAGCAGCAGCCTGCAACCATGGAGGCCAGTAAGAGAAGCAGACCAGGAACAGAACAGAATACAACAATATATACCTATTGTGTGAAAGTAGGACCGTTGAGTAAATGGCTGGTCTCTGTGTAAGGCACTGTGTATGTATTGTTGTGATTTTTACTACTAGTTGTCATTATTACTTATTGTTCCTTTAAGATTATTAAATTTACCCAACACTGATGCTGAAGAATCTCCACGACACTGGTCTTCTTTTCAGGTACAAACAAGGGCTGTATTGCTCTGCCTACAGTACAGTAACCTATCACGTGGGTTAATACTACAGTCATTACATCCTCCCAACCAATCACAAACGCAGACCCAGGAATGATCCATCACCAAGCTTCAGAGAGTTCATAGATCATGTGTTCTTTTTTTCTTTTTTAAAGACTTACAGTTTTGTAAAAAGCTGGTTTAATAAAGGGTTGTGCTTGAATTCAGTGTCCTTCATTTAAACATACTATAGGTCACTAAGCCACAGCATAAAATGGCCAAGGCTGCACTTAAAATATGTTTTGAATTTTTTGATAATTATTGATATTGTACAGCCCTAGATAGATATACATTTTCCTTTCTAAAACTCATATTGTAGAGTTCAAAATCTAAAAATTATCAAAACTTGTGTTAAAGAAATGTATTAAGTGAATTTATCTAAATGATACTGCTATGTTTTACAATGTTGAGGTACTTTACAAAAGTCAGTTTAATACAATCATCCAGTCAATTACATAGATTCAGATCCATCTAAGTGTCTCGCAATGATCACTCCCTAACAAACATGTAGCAACAGTGGGCAGTGGACTGCATTGAGTCGTAAACTTTGCAGCAATCCCTCATACTGAGCATCCATGAAATTCCGATAGAATGCAATGAACTTGGCCGATAAAACATGATAAACGGAGAAAAAAAAAACGTTTGAATATGTTTGCAAGAAAATGCTGTGGAGAATATGTTTTATTCAATCATCAGCCTCCTTTATTCTTCAGAAATGTGTGCCCTATTCATTAGGACTATGTGCCTTCACACAAAAGAAGGCTGAAATTTGACATGGCCTTTGACCTCAGCAGCACATCTGCAGCCCAAACAACTCACCTCTGTTGCAGTCTGCCTGGCTTTGATTACAGACTCACAGACACTTCAGGTTTGATGTGAATGGGTGGTTGTGAGGTACAGAAAAAGAGATGAGGCCCAGATGGAACCGGGCAGCCTTGTCTATTTGATGTCTGCCGGGCGGGCGGGTTCTGTCACTCAGGCCGACTCGGGCCTCCGTTCAGAGGCACTCCACTTCAAAGAGAGGAACTCATCTTTCTCCTGCAGCGGTCCTATCCCAACTGAGACCACCAGGAAGAAAATAAAGAGTGAAGAAAGGGGAAAAGATGGAAACCCAGATTGGACAAGAAATGGACTGTAGTGAAAAATTATAAAAGAGAAAGAAATGGGTTCACATGGTGCAAACCTGGAAACATCAGGTGGCATAAATGGAACCAGATGGGAACTAATCCATTATTTTCTACTGTAAAGTCTTGGGTTTCTGTTTATAAATATACAAACACACAGCTCAGTGGCTGCTAATATGACTTTCCGTTTAAGATCTGCGATGTGGAAAGCCTTGGTATTCCAGTCTCCTGTGGATTTCTTCCATTTCAGCATGAAGACAGTCTTTGTACGTCCTGCAGCTTATTTTCCATAGGCAAAGGAAAAGCAGAAAATGAAAATGACTCTTGCGGTGACGGACTCACTCTTGTATGGAAGTGGCTTTATAAACACTTTTCCAAGCAGTGGGTCAAATTCGTCACTGTGTTCAGTTTATATTTAACTTTTATCGTAATTCTTAATCTGTTATTCTATTTCACTTCAGCATGTCCTTTTCTCTGTTCACTATTATAACTTTAATAATATATTTAGCTTTATTTTAGCACCAGCAATACAATTAGTCTTGCTTATTTGTTCTAAATAATAGCAATTAGCAAAGACAAATAAAAGTTAGCAATGTCCCTGGATCTTCCAAGAGATGCAGTGAAAAGCAGAATTTGATCATTTAGAGTCAAAGAAACAGTAGCTGCCCCGCCTGCTGGCAGAAGGAGCAAGCTGTCAATTACTTCTACCAGATTCCTGAGGAGGCCGGTGGTCTGACAGCAAAAGACCTGCAGCAGGACATGGTGGCAGGAGGCATTGAAACTTTAGTTTCCGCTGTAAGGCGCATACCAGACACTGCTGGACTCAATGCTTGAACTTAAAGACTCAAAAGCCCCCAAAAGTCCGCTCCAATTTGCTCACACTGCAAAAACGGATCTAAAAATAAGTAAAATGTTCTTAAAGTTAGTGTATTTATCCTTGATTTTGGGCAGGTAAATAAGATTATCTGCCAATGGAATGAGTATTTTTACCCCTAAAATAAGACATCCTGCACTTGAAATAAGATGATGGAGATGAGTTGTTCCTATTTTAAGTGCAAAAATCTTATTCCATTGGCAAATCATCTTATTTACCTGCTCAAATCAAGGAATAATACACTCATTTTAAGAACATTTTACTTATTTCTAGTTCTGTTTTTGCAGTGCATATAAAGATAGTCTAAGGGATTCTGTTGAATCAAACTAGAATGTTTGGGCCTAACTTATAGCAGTATTTCTAACAGAGCAGGAATAAACCTATGAATATAATGAAACACAGTGGTGACTTATGTAACTTTAGCACAAAGCTCTTGAATATTCTGGAGGCTTTTGTTCACGGCTAAGATTTGTCAGGACAAAATGTGAGAACCTGGTGTCAGGCTATGGCTCAGATTTGCTGCTGCGTGTTACAGCAGAGGTGGGTGTTCCACTAAGTACTAAAGATGCTTGTCATGAAGGGGTTCAATAACTTTTTAAATACAGTAATTAAACGTTCAATTTTGTGAAACTACAAACAATAACAGCTATGAGCTGTTTAAGGTGTTGCACTTTAATTTGTTTATAGAAAGCAGCTGCTGGTTTTTATATTTTGCAAATGGACCTACTTTTGCAGCTGGGAGTGAATCCTTTGTCGTATGAAAACACGCTGTTAAGAAATTCACAGTGTGTTGCAGTGGAGCCTGCAATGTTCGCAAACTCAGAGGCAGAACAAATCTGAAAGTTAAGAGTTCAATAATGAAACAGTTTGTGTTTGTAGTTAAGCAAACTGGAAAGACAAGGGCCATGAAGGACTGGCAGCAGTATGGACCAGCAGAGGCAGAATGAACCAGATGTACTGATGAAAGATGATCGGTTTAGCAGGAGACTAGTTCACAGGGACAGGGGAAAGCTAATGGGATGCATGGCTGAACAGAAGCAAAAGACACAAACTCACAACAGGAGCAGTAGAGAAAACGTATTAATAGTAAAAAATAAATGAAACAACCCTATCATCATACTGCACATTGCAAGTTTAAGTGCATAACAGAATAACCACAAAAAGCGACACAACAAAAAAAAAAAGCCTGAAAGTGGTGATTCCCTTGTCTGGATTTCCCCAGTGAAGAACAGATGAAGAATTATTCTAATCTTTCTACATGGTATGCTCTGATTGTGGCCTTCTGTTTTCACCAGCTTCGGACCTAATGGACCATCTATAAAATGTGGGGGATAATTAGATTTGTTGTGAAGAAATAATAAGACATGATTCGCATGGGGCACAATCTCAAATGGATGTTTTTTGGCAATGTGTGCTCAATGTTACCTACAAATTTATAAAATCAGAGAAGGAAAAACTTGAATCTAGCACATCATAAACTTGAAAGTGAAAGTTTGTTTCATCCATGAGGTTCGAACGCAAGTGGTGGAAGTCATAACAGAGCGGTGACGTCTGCTCCTCAGAGATGGAAACTCAGCTCCCTCCAGCCGGGTGCAGCTACACCCCGCTACCACAACAAGCAAGCCGCACAATGGCCACTTTCTTCTGATCTGACAGTACGGGCCTGGTTGGGTGCAGGGTTTAAGGGTTAGGACTGAAAGCTGGACAAGGGGATGACAGTGCAGCTCTCAGTGTGTGTCACTTTTTGGAGTCGAGCAGAAGGGCACCGCTGCGGGACACAGCAGAGGCCTGTATGTCCCATACTTTGAATTCAGATTATGTTACACTGTACATGGCTCCCCGGGAGTTCAGAGAGAGCGTCTCATTTATTTAGAGGAAATTATGAATGATGTGTTTGTTTTGGGGTCATATGAAAGCGAATGTTTTCGCATATTTCTCGTGAGGCATGGAACTTTATTTTGCTTGTATGGAGACCACAGGATCAGTCGGACCGCAGTAGGGGTGACTATACATGTGTGAAAAATAGATTTGCCCTCTTGATGTACAGCGCTTTCAGATTATCAAACAAACCTTGATGTCCAACAAAGATAATCTGAGTAAAACAAAAGCTGTTTTTAAACAATTATTTTACTTATTAAGAGATTATGCTGTCCAAACAAACTTGGCTTTGTGTCAAAATGTGATTGCCCTTCTTGTTAAATAATAATTAGAGAGAGATTACAAAACCATTACTATCACTTTGGGACTCCAAAAGTGAAACCACAGTGAGAGCCATTGTGGAGAAAGGGTGGAACAGCGTTGAACATTCTCAGGATATCTGAGAATGTTTATGTTTTTGTTTTGATTTTCTTTTGTCTAGGTATTTTGGATTCTTTGCAGTGATGTTCCTTAGTGTGAGCTTTCTTTAGTTTTTCCCTTATGCTTATTGTTCTTAGATGTTTGAGTTTCTTTATCTTTCTGTTTTTATTTTTCCATTTATATTTTCTAGTTGCTCCCATTTTAGTTCATACTTGTGAGGATTACCTTTCCCTTCACTTCCTGTTCATTGCACTCTTCCCCTCAGCTCATCTGTTTTCATTGGTCTCAGCTGTTCCTTATCTTCTCCTGATTGCCTTCACCTCTTGCTGGTGAAGGCAATCTCACTTTTCTCCACACTTTTCTCTGTATTTATACTCCCTGGTTTACATTTCTCATCGCTGGTTTCTTCTGTTGACTTCATGCTTCCATTTTCTCCATTTCTCGATGCCAGATTATTTTGTCCTGTCTTTCTTCCTAATGGTTTGCTTCCCTGCCCTGTTACTTCAGCCTGTTGGAAGTGTTTTTTTTTTTACATCTCCTCAATAAAGACCTGCACTGCTGGATTGACCAGCCACTACTCCAAGGACCCATTAGCAACTCTCTCAGGATCCCACAAACACCCAGTATAAAATTTGCAGTACTGGAGGCCTTATTTTTCTCAGTTGAGGTCAGATTTCATGATTTAACATACAAAGAGAGGTGTGCATATAAGAGTTACAATGTCAAAACCACTGCTGGATAAGAAAAGCACAAAGGTCTGTCTCAGAATTGCCAAAGAACACATTGTGTCAGGACCAAAAATAGTTTGAGCCAATCACGTTGCAGTATTGTAGTTCTGGGAGGGACATATCAGCTGTGATTAAAGCAAGAGCTGACGAGCCCACAGCCGAACCGCAATAAACATGGCAGCGCAGGAGGACGCACCCATAGCTGCTGCTATCACATCTGTTTAGTCAGAATCCACAATTTTGTCTTTAAAAGAAGAACAGTAAGACAGTCAAGTGCCTTGACTATCTTACCATCTTGTGGTTTCTCATGATGCGTGCTGTATAACTTGTAAATCGATACCGTGATTGGCTAAACCAACCTTTAGTAGGCAGGCACTAGGTGTCGCTTCTCCCAATCAGCTCGGAAAGTTCTGCTGAATGTCCCGCCTTTCCCCTAATCGATTCAATGGGAGCAGTCCCATATTGATAATATAGAGTGCTACACATTATCAATCTGGCTGGTCAAGGTAAGAAAGCCCACCAAGTTGGCTGAATTAAAATAAAAGTATGCTATCAATTGTCAAAATTACGCTGACATTAAACAATAATGCTAATTTTTAGTGAGCTACATAAGCTAACACTAGCTGTTATTAGCTTGATGGACAGCCCAACAACAGGGTTCTGATGGTCTTGGCTCCCTCTTTTAGCTTCCCCATGCCACACTGCGTAAATACATACTGAGGCAGCGAAACAACATAACAGCATGTGACATTCCTTTAATATCCCTTTAGTCAATAAAATCTTCATTTGAAAACTGTATTTTGGATTTACTCAGGTTGTCTTTGACTGTTTCAGTTGAAATGCAGCAAAATAAATCGGTAAACGAGCAAATGCTTTCTCAGAGCACCAGGATAGACTTGTCTGTGTGCACAGTTACAGCGTAATGGAAATTACGGAGGGGTTAACTGCTTTTCATCTCCGCAAGCCAAAAGACCAGCAAGTAAGCAATAATAACCCAAAGCTGACTTTCCCTGATGAGAGGAGAAGATAAAGCCTCACATGGAAAAAGTGGGACTTGGGTCAGCACAACGCCAACATTATTGGCCCCTTTCTTCCTCTCCTCCCCCCTCGGCTAAACAATGTCTGTATTCATTTTTTTTTAAAAAGCAATATCACTCACATATGAGTGCAGCAAACACTGAAAAACATTCCGTCCAGAGAAGGGAATTTCTGCTCAAAAGGCGTCACCAGAAAAAAATCAAAAGTGGGGATTTATCAGGCAGATATGGTCGCATTCCACACGTCAGAGAGTGTTGTTTTAAAGCGCAGCAAGAGAGGGAGGCAGCTTGTTGGTTTTTGTGCCTTCGCTGCATATTGAATATTTTTAGAGTGACTGCTTGGATTTAAGGGGCCCAACCGAGGTTCTTGATCACTTTAGCGCAGCAGCTATTTTAATGGAGCGAGCAAACATGGTCGAGACAAACCGGCCTTCTTGTGGAAACACTGGGGCTGTGAAAAATGGTTAATAATAACTGTAGGAAGAGAAGCCGCTTGGGTGTGTGAGCTTCTGTGGGAAAGTTGTGTCCCTAAAAAGAAACACTTTGTGCTTGGCCCTAATCCTTAACGTTTGCTTGTACTGCCATTTTTTTTTTTTTTTTTTTTGCACTCTTTAGAATTATAATCCTATTTTCCAGCTCAGTGTGACTTCCTCCCTCAACAGTCTTCTTAATTAAACTGCTCCTGAGTCGGAGGAATTAGCATGTATCACTTTTAGAGCGCTGCCAGCAGAACTAATGGCTGCCATTAACCACTTCAGAACACCTCAACACGTCCACTCTTGCTTCAGAGAGACGCGCTCTCAAGTTGCCGTCTTTTTTTCTTTTCTGCGTGTTAATAACTCGACCTTTATGTTGAGATGGCTCGCAGCCCTGACGACTATTTCTGCTGTTTAATCGCAGGTAGGAATTTGAAAAGGTCACTGCTCCCCTCGAATGTGATGGATGTGTTACAACCAATAAAACAGCGCAAGTTCAGCAAACCCCGAAGGTCTGCAGGCCGAAGGCAGCTGAGTGTGGGTTTGCCTGCAAAGGCAAGTAGCAGCACAGTAGTTGTGTTTTCCCACGTTAACATGTAACACTTTCAGTTTCAGGTCACTTCCAGTTTATATGATTCATCACAGGTGGACCTCATGAGTTTAAAAGCTGAACTGTCCAAATACTCTCAGCACTTTGTTTTGTTTTTGATCCTGGCCTCCACTAAGAGGCCCCTGCCCCATCTCATTTTGACACCTAGAGACAGAACTTATTAAAGAACCGGGAGGGCTGACGGAGAAAGTGGGAGCCCCGCAGCAGTCAGCCTGGGAAGGTGCTTTTCCCCAAGAGATGAATGCAGCTGACCCCATCACTCAGAAACGTGACTTTGTGAAGAAGCTGTATGCGTTTCTGCGTCTGAGGGGAAAAAGACAGAGATGGAGTATAAGCTGTACACCTTCGTATTGAGAAAAATGACTTTTTGGGGATGTAGCTGGAGCCAGAGAGTTAAAACTCATGACGAGACTAGGTTAAAAAAGTAAGAAAAGTATATTTCCACAGTGATCAGATTTTATATTACCTTCAACTAAATAAGTGAATAATGACATTTTTTTATGAATTTACACTGGGATGAACAGTGTCCCTACTGCTGCTGATTATAAACATTTAACCAGCTTGATGCTGCCACCACCATGTTACACTTTGGGCATTAAGGGTAATGGGCAGTATTAGTTTTCTGCAACATATTGCATTTACACGTATCTGCAGCCATGAAGTAGTAAACCTCACAGGCAAGTAAAGCTACTAATGGTCCGCCTCTCTGCAATTTATGCTGATCTGGTACATTTGCGTGTACCAGGTCTAGGGTTGCCGGCCATTCCATAAAATATATACCCCGTTTACACTACACCTTTTTAACTGTGCTGAGAACAGTCCGAGTTCGGTAACTGAGATAATCGAGTGTAAATGGAACGCAAACTGAACTGAACCGAGCCAGACACAATCGGACCGCGCTAAATCTAGACCAGTTCAATAGATGGGCTTGGCCCGGTTTTTCAGTGGCCAGGTTCTCTAATAACAAAGAGCGCATGTGCAGACCGCGTCGTCTCCTTACAGTCAGCTAACATTTAAGACATTCATAAAAATACTAGCTTCCCTACCGTGACACACGATTTTCAGAGAATATTCTGCTTAGCAGTGTGATGAACCTCAGCATCTGTCGTTGTTTCCTGCGTCTGTAAATCCTTATTAGACGTTCGTTTGTCTTATCCACTTCCCAAAAGCCGACTCTGTCAAGTAAATTCACCAAAACTTGCCTTCTTCGCCTGACTCTCCGCAAACAATGAAATATCACAATAATAATCAAGCATAACTTCCTGAATGTTACGGGCGCCGCCATTTTAATTTGCTTGATTTCCGCCTTCAATCCCAGAGAGCAGCAGTACCGCAGATCGTCACTAGGAAGCGAGGAGCAACCAAGGAACCGAGATAGCGTGACGTGTAAACGCTCGTCAGAACCAAACTCGGCTTGGTTAACTGATCCAAGCTCGGACCGAGCTCGGCATGTATCGGTTAAAAAAGGGTAGTGTAAATGGGGTTAGAGAATCATCCTTGGGGGGCCAAGGCGTCCCATATTGTTTCAGTACGGGAATACTCAATACACATGTTTGAGACACACACATCAACAATAATGAATGACACTAAACACAGGACGTACTAGGGTAAGCAACACAAGCTACGTTTACATGGACAAAAGTAATCGGAATAAAAATGCATCATGTAAACAAGTCAATCGGAATACTGTGATTGAATTAGGCTCAATCGGAATGAAATTGTATTCCGAATGAGAGGAGTGGTTTATGCTGATTGATAATCTGATCAACATGCATGTAAAGTTTGTTAGGATCAAGTTATTGCGAAAACTGACCCAAGTGCGCACGTTCTCCCGACATAAACGTGACATATTTCTGTATTGTTGAGTGGTAGAAATACGTTGGGAAGGAAAACTGTTGGTGCTCCTGATACAACCTTTCTATTAAAAGAGCTCCAAATTGTTATTTATTCATTAACATTTCAACCATAATCAGAAACTGATGCAAGTCCAGCTCAGTTTCTCAGAATGCAAAGAAATTCATACAATACTGCTTTATTTAGACAGAAGTTCTTCTGTGGTTTTGTCAGGGAAATTTTATAACATGTCAGAGTGGTTCTACTCTTAATAAAGCCAGGTGTATATACATGCACATTATGCTCGGATTTATTGATTGTGTGCCCACATAAATGGTACAATCCGATTATTTTTCCTTATTTAATCCGAATCAATTTAATCAGATCATGAAATTTTGTGCATGTAAACATAGCTAATGTCATGGTGAGATAGAGACAGGACCCCTCACCCTGCTTTGGACTGGCACTCCATGCGAGTACTGCTGTCTTGGTTGCTCAGAGACAGACAGCCCACATCCATGCTGTTCTGAACTCTTGTGCCTTCTGTCCCCTACACAAAATATTCCACCACCTCCTCAGAAGTGGAAAAACTTGCAAAAATACAGACATTAAGAGGGAGAGGCACATCCCTGGCTGACAGCGTCAGTGGGGATGAGTGCAAGGCAAGCTGTAAAACTTGTTGGTGAGTTTTCACTACTTTCAGTGGTGCAAGGCAGGCTGTCTGATATTAGCCAGCAAGGATCAGGAGGGCAGCACTGCAGACACATAAAAAAATTAAAAGACCCGGGCATCAGTGTCCCAGTTCTTCATGCCGCAATCATCTCCTGTACCTGATGTGATATGGAACATTATGTCATGATTTATTCAGTTTCCTGTCAAGCTTTGACTGATTCTTTAAGATGTTTATTTATTTAATATCTAGTAGTTCTGGCCAATTATGCATTGTATATGTATGGCCACTATAAAGAACAAATCATACAAAGAGATTAATAGTAAATAAAAAATAAATATTGTTAAGAGAAAGTGTTTATTTTCTCAACAGTTATGTACTGTTACTTCATAATAAACATTAAAAAGGTGATATTTCTGGAGAGACAGCAGGCTCCATCTGCAGCGGCGGCATCTGATACTGGCACTTCCGGTGGCAGCTGGAGGTGATAGTGGCACTTCCTGTGGCAGCTCCAGCTACTAGTGGCACTTCTGGTGGCAGCGGCACCTAGTAATGGCAATTCCGGTGGCACTTTCACTGGCATGGAACTGCCAAGAAGGTGTCACAGCTTTTGCCGCATTCCTGTTGCTGTGTGTGGGCAAACGATTTGTTATAGATGCCTGTTAGCCTATACTTCCAAATGATCATGTTTTATTGACATTATTTCCAGTAAAATCTTGTGGAACTTTCGCCAGCCGCCTGCCACAAGGTGTCACAACGCTGCCAGTCCAGCTGCCGTAACTAATGGCAGGTTCTCTGGCACCTTGTGGCAGCTGCATTGGCATGCAGCCGCCACAAGGTGTCACTAAGCCGGCAGGCCGCCTGCCGCACTTCTGTTGGGCAAATGCTTTGATTTTGCAGTTATTTATTCTATATTTACGTTCAATTAATCATGTGCTAAATTCACAACATTTAATAAACATTTTTATATATAATAAAGTTATAAGGTGGCTGTATGAGTGGTTTGACTTGTGATAAGAAAAACGAATGTGGTGAGATAAAAACATCACGTGAAAACAAGCTCGCACACTTAGGAAGTCTGTGGCTGTTGGGTGCCATCCATCCATCCATTCATTTTCCGACACGATTATCGTTGCTGGGATCGTGAGGGGTGGCAGTGTTGTGGGAAAATCAGTTCCCCTGTGAAACTCTGTCCCCCCCCCCCCCCCCCCGGTTTGGCCATTTTCACGGCACTTCTGATCGATTTCTCTGTAAAACAACTCATACAATCCTGTCAAGCTTGTAACATTCAGTTTAATTGGCAGCTGTTGTTTACAAAATTGTAAAGTAATAATAAATTAACAAGGTCTTCTTACGCTGTTTTGTGTTATTTAAACGCCAAGATAATCAGTCTTTTCCAACTTTTGTCACTTAAGCCTGACAAATAAAGGTAAGTCACCTAACACAGTATTCCAATGCGTAGTGTTTATTTATGATTTTCCATTGCTGAAATAAGAGGATCGAAACCGGCTGATAGCAGGGCACAAAAATTAAGATTTCCTGAAAAGACGAGAGTGTAGACTTTCTGGTAAATCCCGTTGTAATGTAAAATTTGACAGATTACTGGATTAAAGAAATTTCTAGTATACTACATGCTATCACACATAACAATTTTTGAGAATTTGGTAACAGTTGCTCTTTATTTCACAAAGTTATGGGGGGAGGAGAGAATGGATATTTCAGCTGCCTGAAAGAACGCGTTTATTTATTTTTATTTTACAATTTTGTAAACAGCTGCCGATTAAACTGAATGTAAGTATAGACTAACAGGCATCTATAACAAATCATTTGCCCAGCAGCAGGAATGCGGCAAAAGCCGTGACACCTTATTGGCAGTCGCATGCCAGTGAAAGTGCCACCGGAATTGCCATTACTAGGTGCTGCTGCCACCAGAAATGCCACTGTTAGCTGCCGCGACCACCGGAAGTGCCACTGCCGCTGCCACAGGAAGTGCCACTCTTAGCTGGAACTGCCACAGGAAGTGCCACTCTTAGCTGGAACTGCCACAGGAAGTGCCACTATTACCTCCAGCTGCCACCGGAAGTGCCAGTATCAGATGCCGCTGCCACAAATTGAGCTCGGCCCTGCTGGATTTTTGAGGAGTACAGTGTTCAGTGATTCACACATTTTTATTGCTGTGGTTTAACTGTTTGATGAGTTAACTTCCTTTGAAGTGATAACCAAACACTATTGGAACACAGACTCACTGCAAGCGGACTTTCAAGTCAAACAGTAAAATTATTTCGTAACTTTCAGACCGGACTCAATGTGTGAAGGCAGACGGGCTCTCATCACAAACACTCATTACCACTAGTGGAGTACCACAAGGGTCAGTACTAGGACCTCTACTATTCATTCTTTACATCAATAACATGAATCAGAATATCATAAATACACATTCACATTTCCATGCTGATGACACAATTATCTCCAGCTCAGCACCTTCACCTGCTCAAGTCATCACTCAGTTACAGTCAGATTTTGACACCATTCAAAAATAATCTCTTTAATCTAACACTCATCCTAAACTCAGACAAAACAAAATTGATGCTGTTTTCAAACACCAAATCCAACTCTCAAATCCCATCACAAATCACCACTTTTCAGGGAACTCAAATAGAATCAGTTAACCGATACAAATATCTCAGAATCTGAATTGATAGTACACTTTCATTTGCACACCATATTAAACTGCTTGTAAATCAACTTAGTCAGGCTGGGTTTCTTTTTTCAGAGCCTGAGAGATCTCGATACTGTCTACCATGGAGCTCTGAGGTTCATTACTGCCTTCAAAGCTCTTACACATCACTGGGTACTTTATGTTAGTGTTGGCTGGCTCTCTTTGGCATCTCTACTTAGTCATTTATAAATGTTTACTTGGTCAGCTTCCCTGTTACTTGCAAATGTATATTTCCCAGAAATGTACTGGTTTTTATCATCTTTGTTCCGCCGACCCATTTTTATTGTCAGTTCCAAAGGTCAGATCTGAGCTGGGAAAGAAGGGTTTTCAGTTTGCTGCTCCTTCTGCATGGAACCAAAACGACTTAAAACCGAGGGAGCTGGTCTCCTTAGATTCTTGTTTTAACTGATTGTTTTTAAGTATATTGTAAAATCTGTTGCTTCTGACATTCAATACTTTCACTGGTTTGTAATTGTTAATTTTGTATGTGTGGATGAATGTTTGTAACTGTCATGTAACCCTGCTGCCAGTCCTGGCCAGGACGCTCTTGTAAAATAGATTTTTTTAATCTCAATGAAACTTTTTCCTGGTTAAATAAAGGATAAATAAATACATAAAATGATTGAAACCAAGGCATAAAATTCTGTAACGATTTAAGGTTTTGCTTGGTACTGGACTAAATTAGTTTCCACTTCAAACAGCCCCTGTCACCTCCCTGGTCACTCCCCAGTCAGTTCAGTCATCTGCCCAGATAATTTCTACCTGTTGTCGCTAATGTATTTCCGATTCTGCTCACCTGTTCACCTGCCTTTATACACCAGCCTCACTGACTCACTCAATGCCAGATCGTCTTATCATCTCAGCTCATCTCACTTGTCGTCACTCGTGCCCTGCCGCCGTGCTTTTTCTGTTTGTCTCCGTGCTCCACCAGCTTGGACTCAAAACCAGTGACATCTGCATCTCATGGTTTGTTTTTGCCTTTTTTCATTAAACACCTTTAACATAACTCTGTGTCCGGCTAAATTTCGGGTTCGCTAGCACCAACCGTCACAAATTCCATAAAGTATATAAACACTTCTTCTAAGGAATATCGTGTCTACTGTTTTGCAATCCAAGAAAGTTAATGCAATGGAAATGTTGTAATTTTGTGATTGATAATCTCTGTTCGTTACTCAAAAGAACCCCGAACCCTGTATGGTTCTACTTGTGTTTATCATCCGGAGATTAGTTTAAAAATTGTTCTCCAGGTGACATCTATACCCATAACCATTTGACAGCACAGGCAGAACAGCAGATATTTTGTCTCTAATCGTTTAACGTTTCTAGTTGGCTAACTAGAAAGACTTTGTGAAAGACTTTAACCTAACATTAGCCTGAAGTTATGAAACACAAGCTTAATAGGATGGTTTCATAGTAAATGCATTATTTTATAAAGAACTTTCCATCAACTTAGTTTTGAGGAATGTTTTAGTAGCGCTCCAAAAATAACCTGGGATGCATGCTCAGAGATTATCTCAGAATCCATGTAGCTTGGTCTTGAGGGTCCAAATTACAGTCAAGTCACTTCGCTCATACTAGTCATTTAGTTTCCTTTTATAGTGGCTGGCTAGTTCCGCTTAAACCTCCAGAATGGGGACCTGTAGTTAAAGATTCTGCTCAACACAATCTTTACGAGACCCCTGGTTGTCTTTGGTATCAGGTCAGACAACAACATGACTATCCTAAAAAGACATGTTCTTTAGTTACCAGATTAAAGAAAAATAATATTTGCCTGTCTGACCCACATGTCTGCCTCATGTCTATTGTACCCTCTACATGGCTTTTGGCCAACTGTAAAGTTTCTTTTAACAGTGACTTGTACAATTCAACTCTTCCACTATACATAGATTTGCGGAGTGCGCAACAATTATTGTTCTGTTAACAGATTCCCCAAATTTTTGTTGAAGCAACATAATGATAAACAAACACCGGGGAAACACCCTTATGAACTAATGTCCTTAATATTCTCTAACAAAACTCTGACGCTTTCTTGAAGCAGCTGGATTTTAATTAGAGGTTTCAAAGTAAAGAGTGTTGCATACAAATGCATGCCACACACTTTCGTCTTGTAGATCACCCTGTAAACCATGTAGCTTTTTCTTATCACCTCATCACATAAAAACTATAAATGCTTTTGTAAAGTTCTGTAGGCCTACATCTAAGTTTAATCTTGAAATCCCTCTGTGATATTAGTGTCCACCAATACATAAAGCTGCTATACATTTTCCTAATAAACACACTGTTTCCTTGCAGTGTGCAACATTTTCATCTGGAATACTTCAGTTTTTATTCCTTTAAATTTTCTTTTCTTTTTCAGATGCCATAAAAAATAACTCCAACAAATAAAAATACAGTACCTAAAATATACCAATGCATTCTGATATTAGGGATAAAAATAATTCACTGTCTATATTTTTGTAAACATATTTTTTCCTGAATCCTTTGCATGTGGGATGAAAAGGCACGCAACCCAACTCCACCCATAAGGTTTGATATTGTAAGAACAGGTTTAGGATATCTGTAGACTGTGCGGGCAGCAGAGGGTGAGTCCCTGAGCATTTCCACATGACTCACTTCAACAAGTGGAAAATCGACTCTGATCTGCATTCACAGGTTTCTACTTAGTCAGACACTGATTCTCATTGTGTTTCTCACTATAGCTGTGGAGTTTCACTGGGTCACCCCGCATAAATCTTCCCTTTTCCAATGTTTTATGTGCAAACAGATCAATCAATTATGCGAGCAAAAGATTTATAGGCTGTCACTGTCCAACAGCTGGAAGAGTCAAACTTCAGGACCGTTGCGGTGCATTATTGCTTGCCAGCAAGGAAACTTCATGCAGGCAGAACCACAATGAATGCCCAAGCAACCACTTTGATACTACTTTAAGAATTTGTTTTATAGTTTCAGTGTTGGTGGTTTTAAAAGCCAATACAGAAGCAGGAAGAACTTGGTTTGTGAGGATTTGGCAACATTACTGATGATCTCGTGAAACCAATATTTCTTTTTCTTTTTTGGGTAACCAAGTTATTCCTCCATTCCTCCACTAAACAGTTTACTATTTTTGTTAAGAAAACATGCTCTCAGCCAAATTGGGTTTTGGAAATAAGGGCTCACAAATATGCAGGTGCTGCACAAGACCTGAGAAACATCTTCACCAGAAGACTAAAACTGAGACTGGGTAAAAAAAAACACTAAATAGGTTTATCAAATGTAAGAAATTTACTTGGAGGTCTTTTTCTATGACCAATGTCATATTTCTAAATCAGTGTAGCAATATTTCAGATGCAGCTTTTGTTTTGCTTGGACCTACAGTTGAAATGTAATAATTACACCCATTGTACTAAAAGACAAAGACATTAAATGAGACTAAAGTTTTATTCAGATAAGTTATGATTACAATATTATCTTTTTCTATTATGTCTGTTTTCTAAATAGAAAAGGTGGGTGATCGGGAGCTTGCTTAATTTGCCATATTGAATCATGGAGAGTGAGCAGACTGACGAAGGCATTTACGCCACGGTTTGGTCTTTTGTGTTGGAGAAAAAAAGTTGATTTGGGGGATGAGTTACCCTTTAAGGTGCGTTCACACAAAATATAAACAAGGTGATTTTTTTTTGTACAGTGGGTCCCCTGACATTTTGCCTCTCTCTAAAAAAACAACTTTCACATTTTGTTACTGAAATGGGCCATACAAATAAACTTCCCCTGTCTCACGTGGATAACGTGGCAAACATTTGCCCAGATGACTTCACCGTGTCATCAGAAAGGAGAAACATAAATCATCATATCATCCAGAGAGGCACACGTTTTGGTGAAAACCACCACCTGCTCCAGGAGCTGCGTCTGGAAGTACGGCTTCCAGTCTGTACAGGACCCAGTATGAAGACCTGCTCACCCACGGGACACTAACTACAGGCTATCCCCTCTGCAGGGCACCTGTCCATCTGTCTTCAGTAAGTAAATCAATCACTGCTTAATAGAAATGTTGCCTAATTCTACTGTCTAAATATGTAACATATTTAAAAAAATGTTACGCTTAAATAAATGGATAACAAGAACCCTTAATGCGACGTGAATTGACATAAAACATTATTGAACTTGAGCAAAATTTTGCTTCACTCTATTTGACGTGCACCACCTCAATCTGCCCAATTTGTGGCATTTGCTTTGCTTGAAACACGTTCACATTGGCGACTGTTAATTCACTCCTAATTGTGCGTTTTCTTTTTGGATACCATGTAAATCAGTTGCTCCATTCGCCTTGTTCGTATTTGGTGTGAACACACCTTTAGTCATAGCCTAGGGATAGAAACTGGTTCTATGTAGGCTCATTTTAGCCATCAGCGCTCTGTAGAGCCATTCTGAAGGTAGAGGTCTGAATAACCTGTGAGGATGTGTTAGGTCGATAGCTAATTTAGTGGCCCTTTTACTGGCCCTGGACATGTACAGCTCACAAATAGATGGAATGTCAGTCTTGATGATCCTCTCTGCAGTCTTAAATGTTCGTTGCAGTTTGGACCTGTCAGGTTTTGTAGATGCGCTGAACCACACAAACATGGAGGAGCACACAATGGACTCAATATCATGTTTCTGTTTAGGCCTCTGATCCACATGGAAAACACTCTCAGGAGACAAAGGAAAGTTAAATAGTTTATTGAAATTAAAGTGATCTTGAGCTTGATCCAGAGAAAATTCACCAGGGAACAGAGGGACAGGGACACAGTAGTGAAGCAGAGGAGAGGTGAGTAAACAGATCAGGGCTTGGACGATGAAATAAAGATTCGGTTTGGGCTTATAACCGGTGTGGTTGTAGGGAAAGTTGGACGGGATCCGGGGTGTTAGCCAGAATGCTCTGGTGACGTTGGAGGGCAGACAAGGTGTGAAGAGGGAGGCAGAGGAACCATGAGGTTGACTGTCAGGGATCTTTTTAACTTTTTATGAAAACATATGATGTTTCATAACAGTTTGTAAGAATGTTGTAGTACGTAGAACACTAGTTTTTTTCTATTGTTTCTAAAATTAAAAGTACCATTTCTCTTTTTCTATTCAGTAGTATAATTGAGGATAACTGATAGGTCTCAAAACATTTGAGACCAACGATTAATGTGAAAATTTTTATTTAATGAAATAAAACATGGTAATGTCACATTAAGTTTTATGGTGCTGACCACGAGAAATGGAAAACGCCAATGTCTGAATGTGGTGACACTATTAGGTGCTGCTTTATAACCTTTATCTAGTCAGTCATAATGCAACAGACTCTCCTCGGTACTATAAATGCATTTGCTTCCACATTGCTAAATGATCAGTTTTCATGTTGGCTTCAAGATATAGAGATTTTGTTTTTGGAATACGGATGCAGCCCACTCTTTGGATGCAAGATAGTTTCCCCAGAGGCCAAACTTGTTTCCTTCCTAGTGCTAATAAAGTCCGATTGTTTGCCAAAGTTCCCCCACAAATCACAAACCTACACCCAAATCACACACAGTCCAGAGCTTTAATGCCCTTTGGTTGAAACAAAACAGGAAGAAAGAGGATGCGGGAAAGGGAAGGGATGTCTCCCTTGTCTGTAGATCATGTTATGATTGGATCTGTGTTAAGTTCTGGCTTCTCAAGAAGTAACTCTCACTTTCCAAAATAGATAGATCGAAGCCTGGTTCTACAATATTACAAAAATGCAATGATTCAGCCTTTGGGAAGTGAATGAGTCAGTGTGGCTTCGGGCTGCTTTTTGGGTTTAATCTTCATCTCTTTTTTCCACAAAATGAAACTGCTGACCTGACTGTGTGCATCCGGGAGGCTCTTTTTTTGTCCTTGACAAGCTACATCTCCACAATTCACAGTTGTTACATGAAATATCTGATGTGATAAAACTATTAGAAGTGCATATAAAGCCTTTTGTATTGGTTTCAATAAATTTTGCAAGGCAAGAGTAATTCTGTTGTAATTACATACAGTATGTGGTGCTTAGGAAACGTGGTATGTATCATGGCTGTATTTGTGAAACACTTGTCCAGATTGTTTAGCATTTATATAAATGTTTATTTTATTTTATTTTTTTTAGGTGTCCTGATTTGCAGTGTAGCACTCAGTGCTAAAGGAAGCCGAACCGATTTACTTTCACAAGTGGAGCATTAGCGGTTTTCACTATAGCACTCTGCTACGTATGCAAAAAACTTTATTGGACATTATTTTGGGATTATTTGAAGTTCAATGGTCACAGAAACAAAAAGGAAATAGGGAAAAAATGAAGTAAGGAAGGGAGATTAAGGCACAACGGATTATAAGGTGCACCATACATTTTTTAGAAGATTTAATGATTTTAAGTGCACCTTATAGTCCGAAAAATATGACATTGAACATCAATCAATCAATTAATCGATCAATCAATTTTATTTGTCAACTGCAATTTGCATTGTAGTCGAAAATTCAGTTTCAGTACAACCGTCCATCACATACACTTACCAAACATTTTAGGGGAACGATTGACTGAGGCCTTGCGTTGCCAAGGAACGCAGCCAGTTGGCCGCTGCTACATAAGCGCAGCGGTTATAAATAATTGAACTTTATTGATCTCACAATGGAGAAATTCACTTCAGCATTTTAACCCATCCCCATGGGGAGCAGTGGGCTGCCACTGTGCAGTGCCTGGGGAGCAATTGGGTGTTAAAGGTCTAGCTCTGGGACCCAGAATGGCATCTTGTGGGAGTTGAACTCAGAACCTTCGGGACCGAAGCTCTGTGCTTTAACCACTAGGCCACCACTAGGAGTGTTCCTCCAAACTGCCTCAGACCCCGCTTTACACGGAGTACACAGGCGCTGCCCTTGAGAATCTGTTGAAGAAAGATTTGAACAGAGCATGACAAAAGAAAGCATGCAGAGGAAAGTACATTGCAGTGGAATAGTAGCAGCTGGTCAAGATAAATTGGACTACAAACCTGATCTAATGAAGTTTCAGTTAAAGCTATAGTTAATAATCCTATTCAGAAACACTTTTTGTCATACTGGGTGAAATTGTCCTTACATCCTGAAAGTAGTCAATACATGATGTATTCAGAAAAAGGAGGTTTAAAAAATGTATCTAAGTGAGAGCTGCAGACCTGTAAAAACTCTAACCAACCCCTGCTGTTCAGTCCAAAGAGATTTGTCTGGGTTTGGTACTGCTCTCACCCCCCTCTGTCCTTCAAGTTTCAGTGGTATCACCTTGTCCCACATGTCAATCATTCTGACGCGTTCACGTAATGTCAATGTGTGTGGACGATCCTTTTTAGTTTCTGCTTGCTGGCTGTGCATGCAGACTTCTAGTGTTTATGTATTTGGTTGACTTACCAGTTAGCTTAGCGGTTAGCTTCAGTTCTCACCGTATACTTTTTCTCAACAAAATGACTGGGAAAGGAAAGCTCCTGTGCTTTTCTTCTTCAGTTTTAAAACTCTCTCAGTCTCAATGGAGCTCACTGCCAGGGAGGAAAGCCTTCCTTGATCAGTCCTGTTCCGGCTGTATGTTTTGAGTCTTTTTAGCGCTTTACTTGTTTAGCATAACTCTCTCTACAGTTTTGGGATCACGAGCGGTGCTCCTTGAGTGCCCCCTGCCTAGACGCCAAGGAACTGCCGGCCTCACCTACAACCAGTTCTTTGCCGTTTACGAACGCCCAGCAGCACGAAAACATGTTACCTGCACACAGTTTGATGACCAAAACACAATTCGTAATCCACTTACATTAAATTGTGGAAAGTCAATTCATAACTATTTGAACAATTGAATTTAAGATGGATTCACAGAATGGACCTTACCAAGCTCCGCCCACAACTGACCTAAAATTCTGAAGTCTCACAAACAAAGCCTCGCGGCGCATTCATTCTACGGTAGTTTCTATGTAAACATGGCGGTTTCCACTTGGACGGATTCTTTGCGGAGTATTCCTGACTCGATTAGTGCGTCATTTCTGCCTGATTTTGAGAAAATATCATCGACAACAATGGACAGAGGAGTTAACAAGTTCATGTCATCATTTTTGGACGAGTTAAGGGTATTTGAGCCACGCGAAGCCTCCAAAGTTGTGCAGGTCACCGCAAAATGCTATCGGTCGATGAGGAAAACGGCAGACCCTCACTCCCTCAGCATTAATATAGATGTGGACAAGATAACTGATGCCTATTGTTCTTGCAAGGCTGGGTAAGTTGTGCATTCATCGTTTTGTCTGTTACTTTTGAAATCAGCGGATAATTCCTGTGGTTTGTTGGCAAATGTTTGTGTGGCTAGCTTGATACGCTGTACTTGGTGCTAGAGTGGCTAACACGAGGAACAGTTTCGTCCAAAGCCTCTTCTGCTAAAATAAAATATTTAGTGTATGTCAGATACAGTACACGATTGAGATTGATCTGTTTAGCTAACGTAAGACTGTGTAGCAGACATGCTTCACGGTCTTGAAGCTGTAAAGTTGTATCAGTACTGCCGTTATGTTGCAATTAGCTAAAAGCTGTTCATGATGCATGCGTTTATTGTTGATTTTCTTTTTTTCAGACTTGGGGGTCATTGTTCACATATTATAGGCCTCCTCAAGGTCACACACAAGTTTTTAGAGTCAATTTTTGACGCTAACTCTGTTTCAGCCCCTTCACTGGATTACGGGCGAAGAAACGAGCCCTTAGCAAAATCAAAATATTTACAGACTCATCAGGACCGGCACTTGCATGAGTGTGGCTTTGTGGTCAGTAATCACTTTCCCTTCATAGGTGCTTCACCCGACGGCAAAGTATGTGACGGTGGCCGATCAGGTCTAATAGAAATAAAGTGTCCGTATACCGCTCGAAATTCCACCATTCTGGATGCCTGCATGCTACCCAATTTTTGCCTAGAAATGCAACCCAGTGGCTCTGCTCAGCTGAAGAAGACACACATGTACTATGCTCAGGTTCAAGGTCAACTTATGATCACAGGATGTGATTTTTGTGATTTTATTGTTTTCACCCACAAGGATCTACATGTAGAAAGAGTGTGGCCAGACAAAGTATTTATGTCATCCATGTTAGAAGTTTTAGCTGCTTTCTATCAAGATCACGCTGTGCCTTATTTACAAAACATGTAGGAACTGGTTATCCTCACTTACAATGTTCATCTGTTTGCACCTCTATCCCTTTGTCTGCATCATTGTTTTCTGCAGCATCGTAGGTATCCCTGTAAATAATTCAGAACATTCACTGTGAACTAGATGGTATCCCTGTAAACAATTGAAACAACAAAAGTGATTCTGTTTCTGTTTGATGTTCATGTTTGTGGAAAATGTGAATTGTGACACATGATAAATAATAAAATAACTTTTAATCAGCACTGTGTTATGGATGTGTATATAATTGTGTGTACTAACAAGCTCTCTGCTCTAATCGATGGTCTCTTGTCTTTGCTGTCCTGCCTACTTGCACTTTCCGATGCTCTTTTTCGTGCGCGCCTAGCTTTATGCACTCGCGCTCCGTCTGCTGGTGTCGGATAAGGATGGGACGCTGTTGGCCCATCCCCGCCGACAAAATGCTAATAAATAAATAAATAATAAGCAATAAGTATTATTGCTTTGCTTTAAGTATTAAAGCAAATTTATAATACTTACACCAGCACACACTCCCTTGTTCTTATTGATCCTACGAAGGTTGAGCTGCTCGTGTGGTCGCGCACAAGCTTTGATCCAAGCCCGGCATTCTGCACCTGATTTTGGAAATCGGTGAATTTTCCCACCACAAATACGATTAGGGTATCTGACATCACCAGTACAGATACCCCACTGGCAATGGAGAACCATTATTTTTTTTATTATTTTTCGATTATTAACTCGAAAACTTTATGCCGGTATGCTAGCACAGCGGTAGTATAGCACTACATTAGCTTGTGTTTGTGAGACTTCTTCGAACGTTGTAGCCACTCTATGACGTAGAATGGGCATCAGCCAATGAAAAGCGGCCCCTCTGGTAAGGTCCATGGAAGCCAGCGCAGTTAACATGGGATTGCGCAATCCCAGGGGAGGCCAAGCTCGCTGCGGCCTCACCGGCTTTGCTATCAAGCGCCACCAAGGATTTACATGAAAAATAGCGAAAAGTCTGTGATTTTAAAGGTAATGTGATCAAAAATTAGGAAATTAGATAAAAAATTACTTATTACAAATGACTGAGTGAATCACAATTTATATTATGATATCATTATTATATATTTTCTTTTTTTCCATGATGACAAGTGAGGCCTGGCTTCACTTGCTTCCCCTGACTGCACGTCACTGGTAATGTTTTTCTTTTCATACGTGATATTTACCTCTGTAAAGTTTTTTTTCTGTTAATGTACAGCACTTTGAATCTGAAAAGTGCTATATCAATATACTTGCTTTGCCTTGCCCTGCACTACAGTCAGTCAGTCATTTACCCATTCACACATTCCCACCCTGACGGTGGTGAGCTATGTAAGTAGCCACAGCTGCCCTGGGGCAGACTGACAGAAACAAGGCTGCCATACATCGGTACCACTGGGCCCTCTGACCACCACCAACAGGCAATGTGGGTGAAGCGTCTTTCCCAAGGACACAACGACTAAGATGGTCAGAGGAGGGGATTGCACTGGCAACCTGCCGGTTACAGGATGAACTCCCTAACTCTTGCACCACCATCACCCGATCACCAAGGTTTAGACCCTTAGTGATGATCAAGTCTAAAATATGTCCCTGTTTGTGTGTGGCTGTTTAACATGAGTTAAACCAAAATGTGTGAGTGTGTCACATATTTCTTTTGCACCTCTGTCTTTAGGGTTGCCAACTTGAAAGTTGAAATCTCCCACAATAATTAATCATAATCAACACTTATAACATGTAGGAGGTCATTAAAAAATTAACATAGTTTGATGTGGACTTCGGAGGCCTGTAAACATCCAAGAACATAGTTTGTACCATGCTCTTTACATGGAGAGCCAACTATATAAGCAGTGCCCCTAGATTTTCTTGGGAATGTATACACTATAAATCCATCTGACTGGGATAAATAAGGATGAACCTCTCCACAGAAACCCCATTTGTTTGCAAGTTAAAATGAAACAAACAGCTCTGTGTGTTTTGACGTGCGTGTGTGCATGTATGTCTCCAAAGAGCCTGAATGGAAGACACCCGTCCCTGTTGCAGCATCATCACCCTCCTTACACCCAAAGAAAAGGCAGAGCGAAGCATTGTTGGGAAAGGTCAGGACCCTGGTGAAGAAAAAGCACAGAGCTGAATGTGCCTCACTGTTAGCAAAAGCCTGAGTGTGTGTAAAGACCCTGAAAGAAGGGGGATACGCGGATGAAGGGAGGGAGAAAGGAGGAAACGGAGGACCAGGGAATATCTGTGGTCTCATTTAGCCACATGCCAAGCCTTATTCCGGATACCAACCCGCCCAGGATGCTGTTTCTCCTCTTTTTTTCCCAGAGTAAACAGACCTATATGGAAAACAACATGAATTAATTAAAAATGTCTACATGCAGGTGGGCGAGAGGTCAGCCAAAGTTCCTTCTGACTCCAAAAGGACTGGATTAGAGGCCAGCTCCTTAATGAACTCTGGCTTTCATGTTGTGTGGTTGGGGCTGCATCTAAAGAAAAAGAAAGATGGATTAAAATAAAACAGAGAACAGTTATTGAAGAAATCCAGGAGAATAACTGGCCATAAGTCTTATATTTGCTTTCAGTCCTTAACACCAATCAAACTGAAAATGACAGCTCTGGTCATAAACTTAAAAGCAGTGATCTAAGCTAAATGTTTCATAAGGGTAATTGCTGCATGTGTTTATCATTTCCTCTTGGAATGTCATTATTTAGCTGCAGTGACAGAAGTTTGAAACACAATCCAGTTTTTTCCCCTCACTACGTAAGTTATTGTTTCTGTTGCAGGAGCTGCTGGGATAAATGAAGATGAAGCTGTTTTCTCTTGGGATTGTTAAATAGCTTCATCTGTCCCTGTGGTGTGCATATCTTCGGGAACGTAACTCCAACATGTCGTTTAATGGGAGGTTCACTGAAGAGCTGAGACTGCAAAACCTACGACACACAATGTACAACACTAATACTATAATTACAGTAACGAATGATGATGACTATTAACAGCAATAATATCAAAAGGTAGTTGTCATAATTGATATTCAACATGGCCTTAATGTTTGACACTAATCACCTGAAAGATGTTAATATGTTTCGTCTAGAGACCACATTTAGTGAATGTGATTATATTTACATAGTGTTATCATGATAAGACTATAACAAAATACAGTCAGAAATCAAAATAGCTTTAATGTCTTACACAGGTGCAATGCCAATATGCAAGGTGGCTGGAGCTCAGCAGAACAACATCCATCTGGCAAGAATTAGGTTAGACCTAACCCTTGACTGAGGTGTAAAATCCATTTTATGTTTTTGCTTCTTACAGTTAGGGAGCATGTCAAAACATAGACCTGGTGTGCCACTTGCTGAGCTTAAAACATATTTCATGCTTTTAATTCTGCGATGTTAGATGATTAAGATGTCTTGTTCCCCCGGTGATAAAACCTCTCTTAGACATTGAGAAGTCATTCAGAATGATTTCACAATGGCCACACATTCAAGCGTGTGAAAAAACGTTAAACTTTCACTTTAAAATATTAGTCCTTACACGTAAAGCAGAGAATAGCCAGACACCAATGTATCTGTCCAATCTAAATATTCAGATTCCTGCTTTCTATATTCACTTTGGACTTTGGAATAAGCTTTGGAATAAGCTTCATCCTCAGTTGTGTTTGATTGATTCACTGGTTTGTTTTAAAAGACAGCTAGACTGACCTAGTTAAGCTTCACTAGTCCCATACTAGTGTTAGTATTTACTTATTTAGGCCTGTTTAAGTTTCCCTTGAGCTCCTATTAAGCTTTTATGTGCATGTTTTGATTTAAACCGAGCCTTGCAATCTTTATACCTTGCACAGCACTTTGTGAATTTGTCTGTGAAAAGTCCTTGATAAATAAATCATTCTTTTAACAATTCACAGCTTTAAAGTTACACTGTCTGGTCTGACGTAAATTTGTCAATAACGTCAATAACGTGCTGAATTATGGTGAGGGAAACAAGAGGGGGTAAAGCTACATTACTGTTAACATCACCGATCACCCATTGAAATCTTGACTTCTCTGGAAAGCTTTAGAACATATTTTCCCCTGTAGAACTAAGTAAATAACACATTTTTGTGTACCCAAAGTGAGGCCCAATCCTTTAAAAAGATCTATTAATTTCTAACAGCAGGGTTGTGGAAAAGCATCAGCCATGTTTATATGTTTCAGCAAAAGGAATAACATAAATCCTTAAGTAAACCCAATCTGTCAGTGATTGTAAACAGTCTGTCTCAGTAATGGCCTCTGGAACAAATGAGGACCTCATGGCAGGGGCCATCAATGAGAAGCCCCCACACAGTGAACCCCTCGCCCATATCCCCTCGTCTTGTATCTTCCCCCTTTTCCATTAAAACCCCTCATATGTCCCAGTGGGGTCTCAGACAGGAAGGAGCTAGTAGGGACTTCCTGCATTGCTCTAAACTCATGGGGAGCCCAAAATGAAAATGAGGGGGGGCAACACTAAACAACCCCCACCTCTAACGATCTCCACAGTGGGGGAGCAGGCAGAAGCCCAACACCAAAGCAGGTCAAGTTAGGATTTGTGGGTGAGATAAGACAGGCAACAGGATGGAGACAACCCAGAAGCCCCTTACTCCCTGACATGACAGAGCCACTATTCATTTTCCAGGAAGAAAGAAGGAAAAACATCAGCACTATCAGATGCAACATAGGAGAGGAGAGGAAGGGGGCACTAAAAAGAGAGAAGGTAATGGAGCAACTGGACTTCAGTACAGAATAGTGTCCGCCTCTGCCCAGTAATTTGTTAAGACAAGATAAAAGTGGCCAGACATAACTAAACTGCTTAAACCCCCCCTATTTGTGCACAGGGTTGAATATTTCTACAAGTTTTTGCATAAACTCTCTTAGATTTCCAAATGGCCATTTCTGTTAAGAGTTTCCGCAAATAAACAGCATTACAGAATCTGAGCCTCTGGGCTTCAGACGATTCCACAGGATAAAGAAGAACATTGGCGCCACTGCAGCCAAAACACTTGTTGTTGTCACTGCTCACATAAATCACTCCATTCTCTTCATCTCCATGCAGAAGCTCTGAACAATAGCAGGTAAACAGAGAGGACGCTGGAAGAAGAGCCTGTTCCCCCTGGTGTGTGCTCCCACATGTAGTCCTAATAGCCCATGTGTCTGGTAAAAGTGCAGATAAACGGCCATGGCACCACGTGTCAGAGCAAAGCAAACACACTGACGAGAGCAGGGGAGGCGATTACGATCACTCGCATGCAAATGTGTGTCATGGGCAAACTCAGGAAAAAACAAGGATTTCAAGGCAGCTTCGTTTCAACATCGACTGAGCCATGGTTGAAGAAAAAAAAACAGAAAATATTGCTTTATAATACATAACATGTCTATTAGTTGCATGTCTTGGAGAGTTAAACGTTTTTCAAGAATGTATAGATGTATTTGAAGTATGCCGGTAGTACATTCATCCATACATCCTAAAGCCATAACTGTGGTTTGCATTTTTCATTGTGATGTAAATTAAGAACAAATCCAATGTAATACCAACCCCAGGCACTGGGACTTTAAGGGCTTTGACAAATCAGACTTGTTTTGTATTTGCTTTTATATCTCAATACCTTTTTAAGACTATCAACATAACTTGAATATTAGACAAGGATAACCAGCGTACATTACAACGTAGATTTCAAATTTATTAAGAGGAGAAAGCTATCCAAACCAACTTGGCCATTTGTCACAAAGCAGCTGCTATTGAAACCTGATATGTGCCACCTTTATGGAAAGAACCTTTAGCTGGGACAACTGCCATCAATCATTTGCAGTAACTGGTAATGAGTCTTTTACATCTCTTTGGTCATGTGAATGGGCTGTTTAAAGTCATTCCCAGTATTTCAACCAGAGTTTAAATCCAGGCTTTCACTGGGGCCACTTCAAAACCTTATTTTTTTTCATTTTGGAACCATTCAACAGCGGGCTTGCTGGTGTTCTTCCGATCATTCTTTGGTATGCAACATAACCATGCATACAAAGGTCACCCCCAAATAAACGATTTTGGTTTACAAACTGTTAACAATGTTGTCTTATAGTACTGTCTACATATCCTGGTCATTATTTTTGACAAATCACTGCATATTTATTGTGTCATGCTTTTCAGGTGTTTAACCTACATGCAGAGAGCACTCGGAAGAACAAGTCAGAATTGAGATACTTAATTCAGATAACTAAGGAGACCGCCGAGATCGGACGGCCCCGGCCAAGCAGGGCAGTCCGAGGCGGGCGTCACCGGCGAGGCAGAGTCTAGAAGCACGGGCGGCACATTCGGTGGCCCTGGCCGAGCTGGAAAGTCTGGCACGGGCGGCGCATTCAGCGGAGCAGAACCAGAGGCAGGAGTCACGGACGGCAATCCCGGCCGAGCAGAACCAGAGATTGGAGATTAAGTTTATCCAACTTGTTTCAGGTATTCAAGTTAAACCATTGCAAATAAATTACGTCAGGTAAACTTCATTCAGTTACTTGCTACAAATTGAAGCAATTCATTTAAGTTGTTTCAACATTCTCTTTTTAGAATGCTAGAACAGAGCTGTCCTTCTTTATCAGCTTGTGGAGCTTTCTTTAAGTTATTAGCTCTGATGCTATTACCCCAAGAGATGATGGCAGAAGTCTTTGCGGAAGTCTCGGGTTCACGCCTCCGCGTCGTCCATTAATTTTTGATAATGGATACCTTGTCGGGTATAATCCCTTACATATTCCATGCTTAGTGCTTTACTGAAAACCTTGATGACCAGTATGTCTCATTGCCAAACCTGCCCATCACAGGAGTAAACTTTCCATCCTTTAACGACACTAATTGAATTTTAGTACTTAAATTAACATCACTTGTGCAATATCTAACAGCAGTCATCCTGAGTCAGGATCAGAGTGAATGGGATGGTGAAATAACAATAGTATGACCCATTGAGTCCAACCTACCACCCACTCCCTGGGGCAGATCTCTTTTTCCTCTGTTTACACAGACAAGCTTCACACACTATTTCATATAGTCAAGAGTAAATAGTGAGCTGGCTTCCTGAGTGGATTTTCATGGGAGATGAAAAGTAGGAGGAGGCTGTGGAGTTTTGTATTTCAGAGGAGACAGAGGAAGTCATAAAGTTAACTCGCTTCAGTACTAGTGGAAGACTAAAGCTAAATAAACTGTGTTCTCCAAAGTTACAGTGCAAGCTCAGTTGACTGTTTTGCCAAATGAAATAACCTAAACTTAAACTTTTTCAAAACTTGTGAATTTCAGTGAAGTGCAGTCATTTTCTTTTCACTTGAGTCATGATAGTTGAAATTGGTGTTAAATAAAATGTGTTTTTTGTTTGTCTGTTTGTTGTTGTTGTTTTTCATCTAGCACTAAAGGTTTTCCTGAACATACTCTATAATTCCTGTCTGAAAACGGGAGATCACAGATGGCTTGAATGGAAAATTCACCAGAACGACTGAGCACTTTACCACCCTTTACCTACACTGGCATGGATGATTTCGGTCCCTGGGTTGTGACAGCCAGCCGCACCAGAGGAGGCATGGCTCAGAGTAAGCATTGGGCTGTACTCTTCACTTGCATGAGCATGCGATACACATATAAGTGATTTGATCCTTAGACACTTTTACATTCATCAACTTCTTGAGAAGATTATTTGCAATCTGTGGTCCTTCTAAACAGCTATACTCAGATGGTGAGACCAATTTCATTGGTGCTTGCAAGAGCTGGAGTTCCACAAAGTGGTGACAGATTCAGAAGTTCAGAGGTACACAAACAGTCAAGGATGCATGTGGCAATTTAACCCACCTCACTCCTCACTCATGGGTCATGCATGGAAACACATGATAGGAGTTGCAAGGAGGATTTTAGTTTCGATGCTGATGTGTACTCCCTCGTCCAATTTGTGTCATGAAGTTCTCTGCACCCTAATGGCGGAAGTAATGGCCATCATTAACTCCAGACCTCTAGTTTATGTTTCGTCACATCCAGCAGTCTCTCAAATACTTATCCCAACAATACTTCTCACTCAGAAGCAGAGTTTTCTACCTCCTGCAGGGATGTTTACGGAGAAGGATCTGCACAAGCAGCAGTGGTGCCAAGGTCAAAGGCTGGCAGACCAATTCTGGAATTATTGGAAGCGTGAATACCTACAGTCACCAAAACTTCATCACAAAAGGCAAGAGTCCAGTCCCAACATTGAGAAAGGTGACATTGTCTTGCTCAAGGATGATCTTACATGCCGTAACAACTGGCCCACGGGTCTTGTAATCAACACCTTCCTAGGCAACGATGGAAGTGGTCATTGAAAATGGATTGGCCCAAAAGTTCCTCAGGCCCGTAACAGAAGTTGCTATGCTTCTAAAGACTAAGGATTGAACGATTTATATGTTTATATTTTGATTGTAAGTATTGATATGTGGCATTTTAACAGATACCATGCGAGGAGTGTTATGTCCTTAATTTGTCAATGCAGTGACATATTTTATTTTGATCAATTTGATCAATTATCAATTATAATATCCAATCATAATTGCTAATAATATACACAATCAATAAGGTTAAATTGCACAACAGTTCACATTGGCGGCACAATGTCACCACTATTGCGTGCCGTCGCTCGCCCGACATTATCACTGGCCATTCGCACAGCGGGCAACAAGCCAGAAATACAGCAGTACAATGGTGGTGTCTAGTGATGCTTTCACTCAACTGCCACTTCAGCCTCCTTGCTCGCTTTTTTGCAGGCTTGGTCCTTTCTGGACTTGTCTCGGTAGTGATAATTCGTTGAGTCATACAACTCAGGCTACTCGCAGACCACCAATATTAGTTTTTCTTCCATGTAGAATGAAAACTGTTTCATATCCAACACACAGCCACACTGTGACGTGGGGCATGACATAGTCTTGTCATGCTGCGACTGGTTGTCGCAGCATGACAAGACTAAAAAGTTCAGCTTTTTCAACTCCAAGAACTGTTGCTTCACATCCATCTCAGTTGTGTCGCTCTGGTATTGCTTTAATCGGCAGAATTGCGCATTTTGCGTCGCTAGAATGGCCTCTGTGGCTTCGCATAGTGTTGCTTTGCATCACATTGCACCTGTGTGTCACCTGTGCATACGGATACCATGTAAATCTGTCGCTTGGCCTGACACATTTGTGCTCAGTGTGCATGCACCTAACAGTTTCAAGCTGACTGTCTTTACACAAAAATGTATGTGTTTCCAAACAGACAAATTTAATTTTCTTTTGTGCAAGGGAAACCCATAGAAGATTTTTGCCTACTGACCAGCAGTGAGCTGCAACAAGTCAGGGAGGGCAGCGGTACTGTTTGCTTCATGCAGCCCGAGAATACTCTGGTCACATTGGGTTCTCATCAAAAGGACTTTAAACTGTAGGAACAATATGATGGAGCATTTTAGTACTTTTAAAACCCTGATACCAGTGACTGGACCATGCTGGTATCCAAAGAAATGCCAACCAGCAAAGCCCATCCAAAGAAATTAAATCTGGGGAACTGGTTGGTGTCAAGATATCTTACAACCTAGAAAGGATTCATGTTCTGTTGTTTATTGGTTTAGAAGGGAATCCAGATTATTGGTTTGTCCATGTAATAGCCACCCTGGTGTGACTAGATAATGCTGCCAGTGACAACATACAAGCTTCTACACTGTAGCCTTTGGAGCTGGGAAGGGCCTCAGAAAGGCTTAGCATCAGACCTGTTTGTGTGCCTTTGAGTGTGACAGAAAAATCAGATGGTGGCAAAGTTCGTTGTTCTTTCGTTTGAATGTTCATGCTGTTTCTACTGAGTTTCTCAGTGTGAAAGGCCAGACAATGACTGTTTAAAGGGGAAAGAAAATTCTCTGGGTCACATCAGGGCAGCAACAGTGTTGCTTCACATGAAAACAAGCAGCATTTATGTGGTAAGGTCATGAAATCAGGGTTGTATTAGTTTTCCCTGCATGTTTTCATTTCCATTTCCCCTCAACATTCTGACTAATCTTTCAGAGTGGGAACTTGGCAAAAGCATTAGCTTTGTATTGTGTGCCGTAAGTCGAATGCTGATTTTGAATCCATCTCCACAAAGTAAAGAGCAATTCTTAAGGTGCCTTTCAAAAATATTTATTACACTTTCACATTTTGTTGGGGTACAACCGCCAATTGAGTTTTATTTGGGTTCTTTGCTAAACTAATGTAGACCAAGACAAATAGCTCATAAATACAGTGTAAGGAGAAACATACATTGTGTGGTTTGCCTATAAATCCTTTACTCTTTAACCCGAAATAAAATTCAGTTCAATCAACTGCCTTCAGAAGTCACTTTGTTGGTAAATAGTATCCACCTGTGTAATTTAGTCCCAAAATAAATCCAGTTGTACCTTTAGAGCTGAAAACATCTGTATCATCCTCTCAATGCTTGGGAACAGTGACAGGTATCTTGTTTTTCTGTGAGAGCGCATCCTTTTGTAATCATCCATCCATCCATCCATCCATTTTCTAACAAGTCTTCCCCTTGTGGGGTCGCGAGGGGTGCTGGTGCCTATTTCCAGCTGTCAAATAATCTGACCCAATCTGTATAATCTGATTGAATTTGACTTTGTAAAGTGCCTTGGGATGACATGCTTCATAAATTAGCGACATGAAAATAAAATTGAATTGAATTGAATTGAATGGGCGAGGCTGTGGATGGACAAAATCCTCAGGTCCAGGGATCAGCTTGGGGATTTCAGGCTTGTTAAAGATCTCCATTTCCACAGCGATACGATCTTTAACTTGTATCATACAGCCCATGGAATTCCTTCCCATTTTGCTTCCTGATCTTTTGGCCCAGTTTCTATTGGTTGGCATATATGTCATTGCGTGCCACTTTCAAAGTTGAACATGGTTGAATTCTGACCGGGGTGTACGCAGAGCTCGCAAAGTGCCACGCTGAACTTGTGCTTTGCTTGGCGCAGCAATAAACCACTCTTGTGCAGTGCAGGCCATAGAAAATAATGGGTTTCACAATGGTGTGCACGTCACATCCCTTGTCAAAGGCCCATAAGAATAAAATTTGCTCTTAGTGACATAATTTTAGGAAATCTTAAATCTTCCTGTCCATATATTCACAAATCTTCACAAGAGTCCTCTCAGAGAGCTCCTACCTTAGCTTAAAAATTTCAGCTAAAGACTCTTAGCTTCAGAGCGATTCTGATAGTTGCTGAGCAACTCTGAGGAAAGAGATGACAGAAATGTATGGCTCCATCCGAATACCCTTAATAATAGCTCCAAGCTCCTGTTCCTTGACCTTTCACGGGGTCAACAGTAAGAACTCTGCTGTGGGAAGGAAAGGACCTTCGGACTGGTGTGCCAAATTTGGACAACCTTTAACTTCAACATCATTACATGACGGAAACGCACATGAATGATACGAGTCAAATCCGGGCCTACAACAATTTCTGGAGAGAAGAAAGTGCGCGCCTTCTTCTCTCCAGAAATTGATTGTTGATTTCTATGAGGAGGCTGTGCTGATATGCCATGTCATGCAAAGGATTGTGGGATACCTTAAGTATTCATAGCGACGGTAAGGGATGTTGCGGGGTTCCTTGACAAACCTAACAGGAGGGAGCATACAGGCTACTTTTCCTACCTCCTTCCTTACTGACTCCACTATTCGGACAGTACTTATCATGGCGACTGCTGACGCACTTCCGCTTTGGCTAAAGAGTGCTTACTCTATAAGAGTTTGGATTTGGATTGAGCCTATACTTCTGTGAGGAGATGTGGTTGACCCGGTTGCTAGGTGTGATGCTTTCTTTTAAGAACTGTGATTATTTGACAGTACTAAAACACACACACACACAAACACTCCCCTATTAATCAAAGGAGAAAAATTAACTGATTAGACTGGATTGAGCAATGTGTTTGTCTCTGTGTTTTTCTCCATTTTATGTCATTCCTTTTGCCTAATACAACCACTTTATACAAGGAGGCAATCACAGTAAAATGCTCACAGGTGAGTGCATGTTAATGTTAATGTTAAAAAGATAAAGTAGTAAAATGATCAGACATAACAAGAAAATAGAAATGATGATTATGATGCAAGTAAGGTGCATTCAGAGATTTTGATTTTTGTGACAATTATTTAATTTAACTAAGTTTATGTCACTTATTTCTTAATGCATTCTAAAGGGTTAATTATTTCTGCATTGATTACCAGGAGCTTTTTAGAAAAATCTATTTTTCTTAATCCAATCACAGCTCTTAGGAGACAGTGTTACACCTAGCAACAGGGTCAATCACACCTTCTCACTAAGACAAAAAATGTATGTCGTCTCTTTCCTCATTGTCGCTCTCAGCAAGTATCTGAATCACTCTTAAACTAAGACTCCTAGGGAGGAATTTTTAGGCTAAGATAGGAGCTCTGTGAGAGGACTCAGAGAATCTGACTTTCAGGCCCCGTTTAAGCCGGGCATACACTGCACGATTTTTTTGCCCTTTTTGGGCCGATTCTTCAGTAGTGCGAGAATTTTTTGGATCGGGCGAGTTTCAGCTGCATTGTGCGTCTTGCGTCATGTAGTATACAGGGTGTAACGAGGGGCAATTAGCCTCTCATGACCACCTCCCAATCAGGAATTGTACAGTTGGATGAAAAACAAACATGTTTGAAATTCAGTCGACCTTCGTGAGGTGATCATGAGCGCATCCTGCTGTTGAAGCCACGAGCATCTACTAGCCAATTCCCCCCAACCTTGTGCACTGCGTGTAACGTACGGACACTTGACCCAGAAGTCAACCAGGACAGGTCAGTGACGTTTTCAACAAGCTTTATTTAAGGAACACACAGGTGTGGGGAGTCGGGGCGCGCTGCTCGCTCTTATACTGGAAATCCCCTGCAGCAGAGACAGCAGGTTAGTGATCAGCTGAGGGTAACAGGCAAGACTGAGGGAGGCTGGATCACTAACCTGAATGCGGGACTCTGGAGCCTGGAGAAC
Organism: Fundulus heteroclitus; assembly: GCF_011125445.2. Lineage (NCBI taxonomy): Eukaryota > Metazoa > Chordata > Actinopteri > Cyprinodontiformes > Fundulidae > Fundulus > Fundulus heteroclitus. The sequence goes on along the minus strand of NC_046381.1, from coordinate 29,547,447 downwards.
CGGCTTTGATGTTAGCGAAGTGGTCCGGGGCAGGAATCTGACGTCGGACCGGGCTTTGGGGCAGATGCCATTGGGCGGCCGAATGGGAGGCAGATACTCTGTTCAGGGTTTTCCAGGGGCGTTATCCAGAGGGGTCCGGGTCCGTACACAGAGAGGCAGATACCCAGCAGCAGTACAGGTAGGGAGATCCAAGGGGGAAGGTCCAGGTCCGGTCCAGGTCTGATAACTGGTGGGCTCAGAGATTTTAGAAGGTTTAGGCAGAATCCGGTACTCACAGACAGGCAGGGTCGGGTAAACGGGCAGGTGACACAGATCAGGCAGGTTGGCAGGTCCAAGGACAGATCAGGTCAAGGTATCCAGGCAGGCAGACAGAATCGAGACAGGGTCAGGCAGGCTCAGGCAGAACAGGTCAGATAACAGACCGGCAGGCAGGATCAGAAAACGCTGGAAAGTTCGCACTGCGTGGCTTGAGACAATCTGGCACTGGTAGCTGATCTGCACGGGGATTATATGAAGGTGAAAACAGGTGGAACCAGTGAGAGCTAATTGCAGCAAGGGTGGAGTTGAGCAGGTGTGCTGAATTGTGGATCAGACCAGCTCCAGTGCCGAGATCATCACACTGCGCATGTGCAAATAAGGGAATTCTTCTCAGACGAAAACATAGGAATGTAGAGAAGCATGGTGACGGTACGTGTGACTCATAGAATTGCCAAGGCAGTCCATTTTATTCTAGTGAGCCTCATATTTAACAGTGAGCATTGACACTTCCGTCTTTTTCTTCTTCTACTGTTTACATTTGGCTTCCGAATAGACAAGTCTGACACGTGCCATCTCTCCTAGGTGTGGTTTTTGGTCGTACAGTGTGAGCAGTCAGGTCTCATCAGAGCGTCGGGCCGTACAGTGTAAGAACAGATATCGTTTTGTCGTACAGTTTGAGCTGTATATGAGTATAACAATTGAACATATCGTACAGTGTATGCCCGGCTTTACCTGATGTTTTCTGAGTTTTGTAGAACTTGTACTGTTAGATTACATGACAATGGTGAATGTTTTCTTTGACAGTGGCATTTGAAAACAGGTTGCAGAGTGGGAGGGGGGTTGTTAAATGTAGTTTTAACCCTGACCCTAAAAGTTAAAAAAGGTACAAATACTTTTTCAAGGCACTTAATGGCCAGGAGAAAACTCTGTTAAATAGGAGCACTGCTGGGCTAAAATGCTGCTGATCTCTGTCCAGCTCCCTGACCTCCCTGCCAGGCATCCTTTCCTGGCTGCAGCCAGAAGGCCAAGACAGCCACCTCATAGAATATGTGTCATGTTCTACCTAAATCCCTCCTGCTGCGCTGCAGTGTGGAAGATGGATGGTAACACAGACAGGTGAACTGCCACCAAATCAAACAAAATGCAACAGATATGCATAACCATTCTGCTCATGCATGCCAATGTAAAAAGTAGGAGTTGTCTGCACCTCCTTTCAAAGCACACAACATTTAGTGTACACAGGCAATTATCCCTCAAACACGTTTCATAGTTAAAGCAAACAGAGCCAACCAATTTAGGAGGGAACAAATAAACAAGCACATGCAGGTTTGCATGTAGAACCACTGATAATATCAACTGATTTCTTGATGGTCTTTTAAAGGAGACCACAAGCAGAAAATTGAGCCACTTAAAGGAGAGCCAAATCCCCTGGGGGCACCACAGCCAGTGTAAGCGCAGCTGTTCACTTCATTGATGGAAAAGTGTCTTGATGGCGGCTGTTGAAATGTCAGTGACTGAATGCAGTGCTCTCAGGCCGGGCTGTCCTGTTTCACAGACACAGCTTTGTACGGCAGGCAGAGGAGACGTGGCTCTGCTCTGAATCTGGATTTGGACATGATGATGGAGTTGGTGACACTACAAAAAAATGCTTCATAATGGTGCATCTATTTGTTGTTTGTTTGTTCCAGTGTTTTAATCATCCAAATGTCCCTGTGATTCTACAAGAAGAGAACGTTTTATTGCTCTCAAACTGAAGAAGTTATGGTTCATTTCAGGTGCGGAAACCCGTTTAAAAATCTATTAATCCTCCCAGATTCAAACACCGCTTAACTTGCTTAGTGTGCACACTCCTGTGCAAATAAACTCAACACAGTCAAATGCACAGTCGCTGAAGCGTGTGCAGGTTCACATTGAGTTTGGACATAAATCTGTGCAGATAAGCCAGGGTTTACACACTGTCCCACCTCTCCATCACATGCTTTCTCTGAGGTCTGACGCTGAGCTTTCACCTGCTGGCTGTGGCTCCAAACAAAGCCCCCATTGTGACCAGCTGGATTCCACTGGGTGAGATTATACTCACGCAGGCACAATCTCACAGATATACACAGCCATTCTTCCTTGTTTTACCCTTCTAAACAGGCTTTCACGCTAATAGTGCACACAGGAGCAGAGGATTGAATTTTACATGTTGGTTTAAGCTGCTTAACCTGCTGCCATATTGCTATGTCGTTACGAATAATTATGTTGCTAGGTAATTTTAGTATTGTGAAAAAGTCTTTGCCCCTTTCCTTATTTTTTTTTTATTTTTTGCAAGGATTGCACACTTCAGTGTTTCAGAACACCATATAAATTTAAATATTAGTCAAAGACAAGACAAGTAAGCACAAAATGCAGTATTGAAATTAAGGTTTTTGTTACGGGGTGGGGGGCAAATCTACATGGCCCTTTGTGAAAATGTGATTGCCCCCCTGTTAAAACATAACTTAACTGAGTTAACCTTCTCCAGCCACACCCTGGTTTCAATCAAGAAATAATTTCATAAAGACCTGCCTGACAAAGTGATGTACAGCAAAATATCCTCAAAAGCTAGACATCATGCTGAGATACAAAGAAATTCAGGAACAAATGAGAAAAAAAGTAATTGAGAAAGTAATTAATCAGTCTTTAAAGGGTTACATGCCACTTCTAAAGCTGTGGGAGTCCAGCAAACCACAGTGAGAGCCACAAATGACAAAAACGTGGAACAGTGATGAACCTTTCCAGGATGGGCCAGCTGACCAAAATCACCCCAAGAGTGCAGCGAAGACTCATCCTAGACATCACAAAAGACCCTACAACAACATCTACAGAACCGCAGGCCTCACTTGCCTCAGTTAAGGTCAGAGTTCATGTCTTCACCATCAGAAAGAGACTGGGCTAAAATGGCCTGCATGGTAGAGGGCCAAGACCAAAACCACTGCTGAGCAAAAAGAACACTAAGGCTCGTCTTCATTTTTCCAGAACACATCTTAATGAGCCACAAGACTTTGGGAAAATATTTTATGGTGTGATGAATCAAAAGTTTAACTTTTACGTTAAACCTAGCGTAAAAGCAAAACACTGCATTTCATAAACAAAACATCATCCCGACAGTAAAATATGGTGGTGGTGGGATGGTCTGGGACTGTTTTGCTGCTGCAAGAGCTGGAAGATTTGTTGTGATAAATGGAATAATGAATTCTGCTGTCTACCAGAAGGAGAAAATCCAGCCATCTGTTTGTGACCTAAAGCTGAACAGAAGTTAGGTTCAGCAGGACAATGATTCACAACACACCAGCAAGTCCAAATCTGAATGGCAGAAAAAAACAAAACAAAGACTTTGGAGTGGCCTAGTCACAGTCCTGACCTGAATTCTATTGAGATGCTGTTGTATGACCTTAAAAAGACCATTCATGCTGGAAAACCCTGCAATGTGGGTGAATTACAACAATTCTGCATAAATGAGAGGGCCAAGATTCCTCTCCAGTGCTGGAAAATACTAATTTTCAGTTATCACATATGCTTGATTGCAGTTGTTGCTTCTAGGTTTTTAACCATGATTTAAAAGAACTTAAGTTTTCAGCGCTGTTACAGTCTTCTGACCTACAGGGAGCCAGTGTAAGGACTTTAGAATTGGGGTGATGTGCTCTAGCACTTTCTTAGTCTTAGTGAGGATGTGGGCAGCAGCTTTCTGGATCAACTGCAGCTGTCTGGTCGACTTTTTTGGCAGACCTGCCTTCTCAGAGAACAAAATCCCATTGCATTTTGCTGTTTTAAGAAATATCTGTAAAGTCTCTCTTTATAGATATCATAGTGAAAATACGGTCTAGTCTTTCTCCACCTGCATTCAGCTTTTTTACACTCCCTTTTTTTCATTTCTAACAGGGGGAGCACTTCTTCCCAGAAACAACCTTCTGTTTGATTGGAGCAATGCTGTCACTGATGTCTGAAACTTTAGAATTAAAGTTATCTCCTAGTTCATCTACGGTGGTACAGGACAAAGCGGAAGCAGAAGAGTAAGCTTGGTTTAAGTTTTCAGTGACATTGTCCTTAAACATGTGCTTTCTAATGATGTCCC